>NW_011500373.1:78784-89481 GCF_000495115.2 Populus euphratica | reverse complement strand
TTAATCTAGATTTATGTTGTATAACACTTGGTACAACAAATACTTGACATTTTCATAGTCGAACCGTATGATATAACTGATACTTGTGCTATGAAAGGAACTTGATTTGTTGTTAACATAAGTTATAATCATGAACACGTGACAACATCTACAAGTATCAACATTATTCGAATAAGATAACTAATGTAATCATGTTAACCATTTATAATCTGATTGGAACTTTCTTTATATATGGTTTCCAATTGAGTAATATAAAGAGTTTATACTATACTTGTTTGATATACCATTAGTGGATACTCTAATCATGAATTCTATTATTTAATTTTCATATTAATCTTACATCTCAAAGTCCTCTTTAACTTATTATTATTATTTATATAGTTAATCTCTCTATAGTTCGACCCTAGTCTTGCTGGGTTATTTATTACTTCGACATTTCTACACTTGAGAGAAGATATCAATCTTTTAGTCCTGGATATTATTCTTTAAATTTGAGGAGTTTTGGTAATGTGGTGTGACTTCAAGAGATATTGAAGGTCATTAGTAGTTACATTAGTTTTTTCCAACGATTGCAACAACTCATCATTCAAAGAAACCAAGTGTTTTAAAAATAAGCTTAAGTGCTTGAGCATGCATACCTAGGGGCACATCATCCACCATTTTTTTTAAAAGATGAAGCAATAAGTGAACCAGGATTCGACCACCATATAGGTGATCGAAGATTAAAGGGTTGTTCTTTTAACCTAAAGTACATTTTGAATCCATTTTATCTAAAAACAACTAAAAAATACCTTTAGAACCTTAAAAGCCAATTTATCAAGCAAAAAAAAACCCTAAAAGAATAAAAAAAATCCAATTGGAGAAAAAAAATCTTTCAATCTTGATCTTTTTTTTTTAAAAAAAAAAAGAAAGATGAAGGTTAAAAAAGACCTCAATGAAACTCTCATTGTTGAGTAGAACCTGTTAATACCAAGATTGATTTTTTATATTGTCAAAATGTTGTCAACCAATAAAGCTCTCTCTTCTTCATTGTTATCCAATAATTTTCTCTCTCCTCTCTCAAACTTAATAACTAAAATGTGAATAAAAGGAAGTCTTAGATTAGATTGTCTAATTTTTAAATTAAAAAGACCATCTGTTTTATAAAATTTTAAGGCTAAAAAACATTGACACCAATGTTTTTTTTTTTAAGGGCTATTATTTTACCAAGTTTCTAATTTTGGTCCTTTCTTGTTTTTATTTTTATTCATAAACAACAAAACCAAATTTATTTTTTGTAAAATCAAGAACAAACTCTATATTCGGACTAGCTATGTCTGAATAATTTTTTGACACGGTGATAACCTAAAAAAAACAATACAAAACAAATCATCAAGCTAAATCAATAATCAACACAATATTAAAAGATAAAATATAAAAAAAAATATATTAAAAGATAAAAGATAAAATATAAAAAAAAAAATTATGATTAAATTAAAAAAATAAAGTACAAAAAAGTTCGTTTTAAATAAAGGGCTACCATTTTACTTTTAATTTTGGTCCTATCATTTTTAATTTTTCACAAAAAATTAAATCAAATTCTTCTTTGCAAAATTAAAAACCAACTTAATTTTGGGATTTTTTTAGATCGCCAAAAAATGAAAGAAAGCATAATGAAATAAATTATCAAGTCTAATCACTAATCAACTCAATGTAAAATGATAAAATTAAAAAAAATTAACAACAAAAAAAACTCAAGGAAAAAAAATATTATTTTAATATATAATATTTTCTCTTACAGACCATGATGAAACACTAAGACCTCTTATTTTATTTTTAAAATTTCAATACAATGATACAACATCTATGTTGTTAATGTTGAATAATTTAAACTCATAATTCTTATTAATCAAGAAAAGAAAGCCTACATCAGAAATATGGATGGTGATGAATATCAATGAATTAAATTTTAGTACCATCCAAGATCCATGCATTATTATTGATACTCGATTCATTACCCAATATTGGATATAGATTTTAAATACCCGGACCTATATATATGGAATTTCGGGTATCCATTACTAGAAAACACATATACTTGTTTTTACCCTCCCACTTCTATTTGTTTTCTTTGCTTCTCTCTCTATATTTTGTTTATGGAAAACTAAAGAAACAAAAGGAAAAAAAAAAAAACCTCTATAATACTTCTCAAAAAAACTACACAGGCTGCATTTCCACCTCAGCTGCAATACAAATATTAGTATTCACATGCAAAATTACGAGGAGAAGGAGGAGGATTAGAATTGTCTTTAGCGGTTATTAGATTAACATCTACAGAGAGTGCCATAATCCAAATATTTACAGGGTCAGAGATTCTAAAATTTAATTATGATATTATTTAAAAAAATACTCTAATAGGTTTTGACCTCAAAGTACAGGTAAAACTTGTGGAAAACTTACTAGAGAATATAATACATTCTAATAAGGCATATTTTAGTGTATAAGTAATTGTAAAGGCACAGAATGATCGTACAGATTCGCTGTATTGGATGACCACATGGAAACATCTTCGAGCATTCCTCGACTTGAGCAGACAAGCTCACCGTCAATCTTATGGGCAAAGTCAGTCGAGCTTCCAGTCTCTTGCATAGGCCAGAGAGTTAACTCACACCTACCTTCATTAATCGTCGAGACAATGTGCGCTAACATTAAAAAGGTTTACAAGTCCAAGGACATTTGCATAGCCCAAGCTACCTTCATTAATCGTCGAGACAATGTGCACTAACATTAAATAAGTTTATATGTCCAAGGACATTTGCATAGCCCAAGTACTAAGATGCGTGCCACCATTAATTAGATGAAAGAAATAAAAGATTTTTTAATCGAAGATGAACGAAACTCCTCAGCTAGAAAGTAAACAAAATAGTTATAAACAACTTAATCCAAACTTTGAGCCAATGTTAAAAGCAATGGTTTTCCCTTTCATATTTATATATAGACTAAACTAAAAATAATATTTTATTTTTAATAAATAAAATAAAAGTAAATATATTAATTAACAATATTAATAACCAACTTCACTATTATTAAATTAACTTATCGATCCATTATATTAAATCTGAAAAAAAATTACTTGATTCTTGATTAAAACAGAAACAAACAACAAATAACAAAAATGATATTTATATATAATTAATGAATTTATGTATTACTTGCATTACCGAAAAAATTGATTTTATTGAGTTGATGAATCTAGAAATTCTCATTTAATCATTAATTTATGCTGAGATTAAAATTTGCTCCTAGCAATTCTCATTTCTTACTACGGACAACATCCATAAATAGCAGGGAATAGAATGCAACAAGCTGATTAGCCTGGGGAAAAGAAAGCAGCAAAGGAGAGAGAACAATAGACCGAGAAAGAACCCTGATAATTTAAAGACTTGGGTTTTCTTTTGATGTTGGTAGGAAAAAAAAAAGAAAAATCTAAATCACTGGAATATTGGATGCATACATACATGTTATATTTTTTAATTTTTTTTCTTATTTAATATGCATGGCTAATCCTTCTTCTTTTTTCATAATTAAAAAAGATGATTCCATGATGGAACTCGCTGATACGTTATCAACTCCTGCATGTTCAGTAGTATTTTTGGAAATTATAGAGAGATGTAATACACCAGTTTTCATGTAAAAGGTTAATCCTTGGGCAATAAACCTAGAAAAGACAGAAGACGTCATGGCTAAAGTCATGACAAGATAGTGTTAAAGACAACAGAATAACGGGAACTCCATCATTAATGATGTGATGGGCAATTATTTTTCCTTGAGTTAGTAAATTTCGACCACATAAAGCTGCTGCTTCCGCGGGGATCATATAAAATGATTTTCTAGTTAGTAAGTTCACCAAAAAAAAAGCTCGACTTGCTGGCAGATAAGGTGCAAACGTTATAAACTGTATGGAGAAGGTGAAGGTATTCACATTACAGTGCAGAGAAAGTGTTTGCTTTAACGATTTGATTTCGAGCTTGAGCAGCATATTGCTAAAAGCTGCTGTCAGCGTCACCGTGTCAACCAATATATTGCGAAAGGTGGATCTAGCTACAATACCTGTAGTCTGGAGACATGCACAATGACTATGGTTAATTGGACTTGTATTTCCAACAGTATTGGACGCACTTGAAATCTAAAGTAGGCATGTTAGAGCTTAAGTTTAAGGTCCGAAAGAAGTCGTGCACCTCATCAAAGAAAGAGAAGGAGGGAATTGCCACCTCTAGCCTAGGGAGACCAAAAAAAGGGTTGACGTAATAAATAAATAACCACTGCTAAATTTATATACCCTTGTCATGTCATTCAATAAATATTTTTTTTCTATTACATCCATGTTGATACGCAAAATTATCCATATAAAAATAAATATTATATAGACTCATTCTTATACAAATAAAAATAATATCATATATTTTTTAATAATTTAATTTTTACACCTGACAATTTTAAATTTTTATTCTTTATATCCTTGATCATTCAACATTGACTTATATTATGATAGATAATTTCAGTTGTATTATCACTATTTTTAATATGTTATATTATATCAGCATTATTATCCAATCGTTCACATATTTACACCCCGCCGAGTAAACACATATTTAAAGTTTATTTCACCTTTCAATTTAGTGGTTTATTGCATCACATAATTGGAACATTATTGTATTTTTTTTTCTTTGTATGCTTATATTTGAAGTGGATTCTCATTATATAACTTTATAATTTTAGCTATAATTTTTCTTGCACTTTTTATGTAACAATCCTGAATTTCTACATCCCTTTTCGCATTACATTTGAAATTTTCAGTGTATTTTTTTTTTCAATTTCCACCAAAATTTTATGGAGTCTCACTTATACTAGGAGTTTCCAAGTTATCAACAAAATTATATCACACTTCTAATTTTATTTCACAACTCGGTCCTATCATCATGGATTTCAATCCAACTCCTCACCATCATCAACATAACATATGTTATTCAATAACACTATACAATTCAAGTTCGCAAAATAACAATGCATAATTTAATTGTTACATAGTGTCATCATATAAATTATATTTTGCATAATAACATCATATAATATAATTCAAGTGAAGGATTTAATTTCAATTATAAACATGCATGGTTAAATAGGTATATAGAATTATAAATATTATATTAAAGTTATACATCCAAATTTACAGGTTAATATTACATTTTAAGTTTTAGGAGATAAATCTCTTAATTTGAAAATAATTACATGGCCAAAAGAAAAAGATAACTAAACTAAAATCACTCATAACGTGACCTCAATGGACCTAAAAGCATAAATTAACTTGTGCATATAAATATATAAAGGTAGTAACAAATAATAACAACAACATGTAATAATTTTCATGGCATTTCTTTTGAAATGATTAGTATTTAAAAATGCATTTTTTTAAGGTTTTATATCATCATTTTGCACTTGAAGTATCAATAACTTCTTAACTAAAGCATGTTTTATAACAACAAGTCTGATATCATAAGATACCTTTAATATATTGTAAATGTTCATCTTAAATGTAGGCCTATTAAATAAATAAAAGAATTGATTGATGAGTTTAAGTACTGAATTAAAAGGACAAAGAGATGGCCAAACTTAGAAATGAATGTTGGTTCAACCCAAACTAGAACACTATTTGATCATTGGGTCATATCTGGAACTGTAGATCTTGGATTAAGCTCTTCTCTATATGGATGGAAAACTAAGACATAGGCCTAAAACATTTATGAGGAAGGTAAGACTCAATTCTATTGTTTGGAAGTCCAAATCTTAGCAACAACGGAGAAGTGTGAATATGTTTTGTAGCCTAGATACTGTTTAGTCTTCAGCCCATATCTCGAGTTCTAGAAATCGAGGACGAAAAAGGCACCGAAAATGTTATCGCGGATTATTTGTCAAAATTGATAATAGATTCAATATCCGACATCACACCAATCAATTATTACTTTCCTGTTGAATATTTACTTTCTCTTAGTTCAATACCTTGGTTTGCTAAAAATATCAATTTTTCTTGCTTCAGGATTTTTGCTAGCTCATTTGGATAACCAAGACAAAAGAAAGTTTTTGAGCTACATGCAAAACTTTTATTGGGATGACCCTTATTTCTTTAAATATTTTTCTGATCAAATATTTCAAAGATGCATTCCCGACAATGAGGTAAGTAATGTCATTAAATTTTGTCACTCTAAGGCATATGGAGATCATTTCTCATAAAAAACGTCAAAAAAGAGGATTGTAGAAATCTTACAAAGTGGATTTTATAGGCCCACTATGTTCAAGGACTTACATGTATTTTGCAAAACCTGTGAGAATTATCAAAAGGTGGGATTTATTTCAAAACATAGAGAGTTTTTAGATAATCTTCTATTGACTCTTAAGTCTCATCATAGTGGAGATATGCATCGTGCAATTCATGACTTAAGACCTTATTTTTATAAAGAACATGCTCGACATAGTCTTGGGAACTGACTAAAAAAAGACCTAGTTTATTAGTTTTTAAGAAAACTGGATGGGAAGCCTATCCCCAACTCATAAAGGGTATTTAAGCCCTTCTTGAATGTAAAACCAAAAAAAGATGTGAGCCACAATCACAACTACTTATATGTACACATGTTTAAAAAAAAAACAAAGAGAGTGAGACTTCAATTGACCTACATATGGGTAGTATAATTGCATTTTTAATTTCTTATATATAAAATATTCTCTTCCTTCCTTTCATTTTTACTCAACTCATACATTCAACAGATATAGAAGTGTGTAGAAATGGTAGGTTCCTCAAGTCATCACATAAAAAACATTTGTGTTTTTGGTGGATCCAGTCCTGGAAGGAAAATAGAGTTTTTAGAATAAACAAATTATTTTAGTCAAGTACTAGCTGATAGAAAGATTCATATAGTGTATAGAGGAGACAGTCTTGGGTTAATGGGGGACGTGTCAATAGCTGTATTTTTAGGAGGTAGTCAAGCTTTAGGAGTTGCCCTAAAGCTTTAGCATAAGGAGAGATCATTAGAAAAATAATTAGAGAGAAACTACATGTCTTCACAAGATCTGATCAAATGAATACAATGTTTAAACACGTTGATGTCTTTATTGCCTTACCAGATGGTTCGAGCACATTAGAAGAGATCTTTTATATTTTCTCTTAGGCCCAACTGCACATTCACTATAAACCCATATGTCAGTTAAATGTTAATGATTTTTCATAGGTCTGTTAAATGTTAATGGTTATTATGATAAGTTGTTGTCTTTTCTTGATCATGTTGTAGAACAGGAATTTCTAATATTTTTGGTATGACAAATCATAATCTCTACTGTTGCTGCTGAATATTAATTGACCAACTAAAATCTTTCATTCTTGTAATTGATCTCTCCATGAGTCGTATAAATTAGTCAACTAAGAAAAGTCATAAAAAGCTTAGATTGGATTTGAATCATTATTTATGAATCTTTGTGTCTTTTGGTTTTATTAATAAAGCATAATATTTATGTTTTGTTATTTCTTAAATTTGTTTAAGTGTGTTTCAGGTTTGTCAATAGTCGTTGTTTCAGGTAATGTCTTCTATACTCTATCTTTCTACCTTAAAACATTGAGGATAATGTCTCATTTGGGTTGGGGGGAGAGGATAGTAGTTGATATTTTAAAAAAAAAAATCTAACTATGTTTTCTATTTTATAAACCATTTGCAAAACTGTTGTTACTAGGATGGCAGAGTAAAGGAGTTCTTTTGTCAAAGTGACTCTTGAGACGCATCTTAGTAAACATTCTTAACAAGATCTATTAGAATACTTCTTGAAATATTCAGATTTATAAACTCTTGCATTATTATCACTTAATTCTGCTCATATACGCATTTAACAAGTATTCTTAAACCTTCATTTTCACACACACTTTAATATATGATTGTGGGTTGCAAATTGGATTATTACATTATTTATGTTCTTTCGTTAAGGGTAACAACTAAAGAAAAAGGATAGTATATAATTTGCAAAAACAATTGGTAAAAAATGTAATTAATTATATAAATAAAAATATAGATAAGTTTGGTTTCGTAGCCTCCTTAAACTAAGCAATTAAGCTTAAAAGGGTGTTTTAACACCTAATACCCTAAAGTCAATTGACTTGGGAGCTATTAGCCAAATATTTGTTACATGGGTTGAGGAGAAAAGCTTAAGGGAATCAAACATTGCACTATCTATATATCATTATTTGCAACCCGAGTTACTAAGCTCGTAGGAGTGTCTCAACACCTAATACCCTAAGACCAACTGGTTTAGGAGTCATTAGTCGAAGGCTCATTATATGGGTAAAGATATATTTTGTTATCTATATATATATTAAAAAAACAAAAAAGATAATAATCTTAACCCAAGGAAGTTAACCTTAGAAAAAAATTAGAACAGAATATTGTTTTCTTCCAATAAAAGCCTCATCATCTATGTTTCCATACATTAAGAACATAAAAAAAAAGATTTTTTAATATCTTGTTTAAGAAGTATGAAGTAGATATATAAATTTAATGAGAGTTTACTTATTTGGATATATTAATGGAAGTTGAATGATGAATGTCTTGCTTTGTAGAACTTATAAATGGTTTTTCTATTTTAATGGTTTGATTACTAGGCACTAATAATAAGCTAGTTGGGGGATGTAATTAGCACTTAAAAATGTATTTTTATCAAGGTTTTATATTATTATTTTACACTTGAAGTATCAATAACTCCTTAAGTAGAGCATGTTTTATAATAACAAGTATCATAATATAAGATACCTTTAATTTATAGTAAATGTTAATTTTAAATACAGGCATATCACATAAATCAAAGGATTGATTAATCAGTTTAACTACTGAAATTGCAAAGACAAAGAGAAAGCTAAGCTTAGAAAAGATATGCTAGTTGAATTCAAATTGGAACACTATTTGGTGATTGGATCATAAACAGAACTGTAGAATTTAGATTTCGGTTTGGTTTATATGGATAGAAAGCTAAAACATAGGCTTACAACTTTAATGAGAGTCCAAGATTCAAAAGGATTGTTCTCAAGTTCAAATTATAGCAACAACAGAGAAGTTAAAATCTGTCTTGTAGCCTAGATATTGTTTAGTGTTCAACCTATATCTCCATTTCTAGAAGTCTAAATGACTTAAAAAAAAATTCTTGGAAAGCTAAGATAATTTTATAGAACTTTCATGATTCAAGTCTATTCAAATTCTGATGTTAGCAATGATGTTTTATTCAGACAAGAAGATAAAGATTGTTACCAAGTCAAGAGGTGGTCACCCACTCAGCAATTAGTCATCAAATCAATAATTTTAAATTTTAGCTTAGAAAAGGAGGTATTTACCGTGTATTTAGATATCTTGATTTTCATATCAAGATCATGTTCTTCCTCTCTTTCTTTATATTTTTGTAATGCTTAAGTTTTGCTTTCATTAATCTCTTGTTTGTGCCTTTCATTTCATTTACTATATTTATATAATCATTTTCTCCTCTTATTTATTTATGTTTCTCTTCTTCATTATGTTTAGCTAAGTTTATTATGTTAAGGTGAAAAAATTTCACTATTAGTATTAGGATAGCTATAATATAAACTCAATATGGACTTCAATGATTATATCATAAACAACTTACTATTAACATGTTTTAATATTTTTATCTTATTAATTCTTAATACCTTGCTTGTTAAATGGTTAATCTAAATTTATGTTGTATAATATTTGGTACAACAAATGCTGAGCACTTTCATAGTCAACTGTAGGGTATAACCTACACATATGTTATTGATTAGTTACTTAAAAAATGTATTTTTATCAAGGTTTTATATTATCATTTTGCACTTGAAGTATCAATAACTCCTTAACTAAAACATGTTTTATAATAATATATCTAATAATATAAGATACCTTTAATTTGTGGTAAATATTTATTTTAAATGCAAGCCTATCACTTAAATGAAAGGATTGATTGATGAGTTTAAAAACTGAAATTGAAAGGACAAAAAGATAGTCAAACTTATAAAAGAGATGCTGGTGAAGTCCAAACTAGAACACTATTTGGTAATTGGGTCATATCTGGAGTTGTAGATCTCGGATTTAGGTCTACTTTATATGGATAAAAATATAACATATAGGCCTATAACTTTCATATGAAGGTCTATTTTAAAAAGGTCATTTTCAAGTCAAAATTATAGCAACAACAAAGAAGTCTGAATCTATCTTGGAGCCTCAATATTGTTCAATGTTTAGCCTATATCTGGAGTTTTAGAAGTCCAAGTGACCTCCATTGTTTTTTTCTGGAAAATTGATTAATCAACTTATCTAGTTTTTAAGGCTTCCATTGAATTAAATTACTAGTGCAAACACTGTGGTTGTTTAATAGTTAGGGTTAGCTACAAGACAGATCCGTTATTTAACCAATGTTAAAGAGAGATAAATATTTAGAATATAAATTGATGTTTCGTTTACATGAGCAGTTTTGATTTCTGTAGGAGGATGTCAAGATCATGTTATTGCTTTCTCTCTTTATAATGCTTATATTTTGCTTTCATTAATATCAAGTTTATGTCTTTCATTTCCTTTCCTTTACATAGTTAAATTTTATCTTATTTATGTTCTTATTTTGTTTATTTATTTTTCTTTCTTTCA
>NW_011500373.1:41015-78630 GCF_000495115.2 Populus euphratica | reverse complement strand
ACTAATGTAATCATGTTAACAATTTATAATCTGATTGGAACCTCCTTTATGTGTGGTTTCCAATTGAATAATAAGAGTTTATACTATACTTGTTTGACATACCATTAGTGGATCATCTAACCTTGACATTTGTTGTTATCATTGTTTAATCCTTACATTGATCTTTCATCTCAAAGTTCTCATAAACTTCTTTATTATTATTACTACTACTACTACTACTACTATTATTGTTGTTGTTTATAATTTATATAATTAACCTCTATGTGGTTGACCCTAGTTTTGCAGGGTTATTTATTACTTCAACACTCTTGCACTTGGGAGAAGAAATCAATTTTTTGGTCGTGTTAGCTATGAAAAGAACTTGATTTATTGTTAACATAAGTTAGCATCATGAATTCTTGACAATATTTAAAAGTTTGGTATTACTGAAATAAGATAATTGATATGATCATGTTAATAATTTATAATATGCTATTAATGATAAATCATCATATTGGAACCTTCTTTGTGTGTGATTTCCAGTTGAGTAATAAAAAGAGTTTATATTATACTTATTTGGAATACCATTAATGGATCTTATAACCTTAACAACTGTTTTTATCATTGTTTAATCTTCATATTAATCTTACATCTCAAAGTTCTCTTTAACTTTTCATCATCATCATCATCATCATTATTATTATTATTATAGTTAACATCTTTATGGTTCGACCCTGGTCTTGTTAGGTTATTTATTACTTCGACACTCCTACACTTAAGAGAAGACATCATTCTTCTGATCGTGTCAATTAGCAGTCATAATGGACAAAAAGCAATCACATTCAATAGTTATCATGGCAGCCCTGCATATCTATTTCCAGGGCCTTTTGGTAAAATCCTACTAGTCAAGATAACCAATAATATTATAATAATGTTATTTTGAATGTTTGGTTTCTTCATAATAAGTACACACAAGCTCACTGAACTATTAATGAGGTTTGTTACCTTATTGTTATGCGCTCAAGTTTGATGATAATGTTAGTTAACATCACATGTTATTTAAAAGCAATCAAGATTCTTTCATTGTATGATGTTGGTGGTTATCTTTTTAGACGTATAATGATGCAATTAGGCATATAGAAATTAAAGGTTCTTAGCATTTGGATGAGAATCCAATATAACTAAATGGGGATCTGATATAGATAAATGGCCTAATATGCTTTTATGCACCAATAAGATAAGTCTAGCCTAAAAAAATGCTTGGTCATGTCAAATTGAGTTAGCAACATAAAATGAAGATATAAGGAGATCCGACCATGGGATCGCCTTAAATATTTTTAGGTAATTCTACTTACATCTTTCTTATATAAAGCTACTATATTGCTTATCATACCATTGGATATCTTAAAATTAGGCTTTAGGCCTTGATGGTGCTATTTGGGCTATTTTTGTTATTTTTTTAGGCTTTTTAATTTAATTTTTAATTGATATTTTTTTAATTTTTTTGGTACTTTTAAATTTCTAGTTGTTTTCTTGTAGAGATAGGGTTTTCTAGCTTATTTATAAATCTTGTAAACCTCTAAAAAGGTAAACTTTAATAGATTTGTTTTTATATAAATAAATTGTGAATTTAAGGTTCACGTCTACAACCCTTTTTGCTCATTAAAATTTCTATATTTTTTATGTTATTGTTGTTCCTATAAATTTTATCTATATTAATTAGCATCAAAACCCAATAATCCCAAGTTATTTGTTTATTATGTGTTGCAATTTCATGAAAATTTGTTGCTAGTTATGTGTTAATACAACCATGATGGAAAGAGGTCATGGAGTAGGGTATGATCAAAGAGAAGATATAGAGGCTTCTCTTCAAGAGAAAAACATTCATGAGCTCATCATTAAGTATATACAAAAATAGATCATAAAGTTAACTCGTGCATTTAAAGAAATGGACTTGTAAGACCAAAACCAGAAGAGTGATTATGGTCCCTATCCAATACTAAAAACCAAATGTATGATAAGAAGAGACAACCTATTAAGTGAGAAGATGTCAAATTTATGGATTTTAGTTTTCATGTTAAATTTTAGAAGTTCACTTAGACTTTATAAGTATAGAAGTTCATAAATCAATTGAATGAAGTTGAAAGATGTTTTTAGTACAATGAGGTTTTTGAGTAAACACAAGTTAAATTAATCACAATCAGACTGAAGTTCTAGGTATCTATTTGGTAAAAAGAGTTGAAAAGGATACAAGAGTGGTAAGGAAAATTAAAAATCAGTGATTGGAAAAGATTAAAAAAAATAAAGGACTATTTTTTTTTTCTTTTAGCAATTTGAAACCCTATATTAGAGGCTTCACATGTTAAAATAATTAGATGAGTCTGTTAATGATTACACTAATAATTTCTACTAGTTAATAGCTTAAAATGATTTGGTAGAAATTGAGGAATATTTTGTAGCAAGGTATCTAGGTAGTGTATGGTAGTCCATACAGGAGGTATTGTGTCTTTAGTCCTTATAGATAGTTTTTAAAGCATATCAAAGGGCCTTGATCATAAAGAAGAATATTACATTGTAATATTAGGGTTATTAGTAGAATTTTCAGGGCATATCACAATAACAAAAAAAAGGCATAGTGATCAAAATACTACCACCACAAGACCTAGACTCGCCCATCGGAATCAACAAATGATGGGTTGGGATTCTAGTTTTAGAATTTGTTGATTTAGATGTGGTAAACTAAAGCACCAAGCTATCAAGTACAACAAAGCATAAAGTCATCTAGAAAAAAATTTGTTGATAGAAAGGCCTATGGATATGACTGATTCTAAGCATGTTGATGACTCGAGCATCAGGAGATTTTACATGGAGATACTATCCTTGTTATTAGAAAGAGTTTGTTAATGCCCAGTAGATGATTCAAAAAAGGATTTGATGATGTACTAGTATTTTCCAATAGATGTGCACCATTAAAGACAAAGTTTGCAGTTTGATTATAAACATGGCAGTTGTAAGAATGTATTATTTTTAGAGGCAATAAAAAAGCTCTAACTCAAAAATAAAAACCATCACAATCCCTAGAAATTGATATGGCTGAATAAAGACACTAAAATTATTATTGATAAATGCTATCTTATTTTACTTTCCATTGGATAAAAATATTTTGATAATATTTGGTATGATTTAGTGTATATGAATGTATGCCACATTTTATTTGGAAGGCTATGGCAGTTTGATAGAAGTGTGCTGTATAATGGTAGGAAAAAAAATTGTATACCCTAAGTATTAAAGGAAAACATATAATGCTAATACTTATAAAAAAAAAAAAGTGAAGATGAAGACTAAAAAGGGAAAAAGTTTTCTGTTTTTATCATAATTTATAAAGGAGATGAAAGGTGAACAAATGGTGTACACCCTAGTTCCTACTAATAGAATGATTATAGAATAGGGTGATATTAATGATAATCCTAAAGAAGTATAGGATGTGCTAAAAGCATTTGCTTTAACACTATAAAAGTTATCTCAAGCATTGCCTCTTATACAAGATATCCAGCACTAGATTTAACTTGGTTTCAGGTTCTAGTCTACCAAACAAACTAGCTTATAGACTTATCCTTAAGAAAAATAAAAAAATTATGGAGGCAAGTTATGAAATTGTTAGATAAAGTGAACATTTGAGAAAGTATAAGCCTGTGTACGATCACTGCTCTTCTAATCCGTAAAAAGTAAAGTTTATACCATATATGTGTGAATAATCGAGCCATTAAATGGATCACACTAAAGTACATGTTTTGATACCATATGTAGATCATATATTGGATCAGTTAACAAGTTCAAGGGTGTTTTTCAATATTGATCTCAAGATTAGTTACCATCATATCATAATCAAGTCAAAGGATGAATAAAAAATAATATTTAAAATGTAATGTCAATTATAGAAGTGTAGATAATATATTGGATCAATTAGCAAGTTCAAGGGTGTTTTCTAATATTGATCTCAAGATTAGTTATCATCATATCATAATCAAGTTAAGTGATGAACAAAAAACAGTATTTAAAAAGTAATATCGATTATAAAAGTGGATGATGATATTATTTGGTATGTTCAATGCTCCCAGTATTTCATGAGGTTTATGCATAAGTATTAAGACCATTTATACATAAATTTATTATGGTTTATTTCGATGACTTTATAATCTTACTCTAGAATCTTATTTGTAGAATTTATAGGTTATATTTGAAAGTTTAATGAGAAAGTTTTTATATATGAACTATAAATGTAAGTTCTTCACTAGTAGTGTCACTTTAATGGGGTTTTATTGTATCTAATGTGTCCAAAGTTTTTATAATTATAGAGTGGCCAGCTTCAAGGAGCGTTCATGATATCTAGAGCTTTCATAGACTTACATTCTTTATAAAAGGTTTATCCAAAGCTTCATTTCTCTCATTGCTCTCATTACAAAGTGTCTAAAAGATTGTACATGTTAATTGACAAATAAGGCCAAATCCAACTTTCAACTAGTGAAGCATAGTATGATTAAAGCTTTTATTTTGGCTTCTAAACTTTCAGAAATTGTTTAAGGTAAACTTTAATACGTTCAAGATAGGCATTGAAGGAGTTCTTAACTAGGATTGGTGACCAATTACCTTTCTTAATAATAAGTTATCAAATTCTCAAAAAAATCTCACCACATGTGATCTAAAGTTTTATGATATAGTTTAGAGTTTCAAAAACGACATTACCTAGTGAAAAAAGAGTTTGTCCTAATCACATATCATAAAGCTCTAAAATACATAAATATACAGTATAAGTTAAGTCATCAACATACAAAATAGGATTTGTTCTGCAAGAGTTTATCATTTTGCTAAGGCACCAGTTAGGCAACTTAGACAAAGTGGTTAATGCTTTTAATAGGCATGTTGCTCTACTCGATACTATACATACCTTATTGACAATGTTTGATGCTTTTAAAGAGTTGTGTTCGGGTAATTCATCATTTAGAAAAAATTTTATTGAGTTGATAGATGGAGGTAAGTAAGACAAACTTTAGAATTGTGAAATAGTTATCTATTTCATGGTTTGCAACTATGTATCCTAGATTACTCCTCATGGGAACATATCATCTGTGAATTACATTTCAAGACAAGACCTTGGCCCTAGTGTCAGCAAATTATATTTGGCTTTAGCTATCAAGCCAAATATCTAGTTATGTGAGGAGATGTGTTGTTTGTTAGAGGTTCAAATAAGCGTTATCAAATTACAAGTTGTATACTTTATTGCTAGTCTTTTAATATGGATTTTATGTTAGGCTTACCTTATACCCAACAAGACATGGATTTTATTTTTATTATTGTGGATAGATTTTCAAAAATAGCCTATTTCATAACCTATCGAAAGACCATAAACACATCCCAGATAAACTACATTTACTTCAATGAGGTTATACATTTACATAGCCTTATCGCAAATAAAGTTTGCTTATAACAGATCTCAAAATTTGACTACCTAATAGAGTTCATTCAAGATTGTCTATAGATAGAATATTTTTAGAGTGTTGGAGTTGATGCATGTTCCTTATATCAAATGATTGAGCATCCAAGTTAATGGTATGGTAGATTATTTACATATTATTCATGAGCAGGTCAAGAAGATAATTACCGACAACAATGCCACATATAAAAGCCTTAGTTGATACTTATTATATGAAAGTGGTGTTTGAGGTTGGTGATGTGGTGTAAGCAGTCCTTACTCATGACAGGTTTTAAATAAGTGTATAAAACAAGTTGAAGGAAAAAAAGATAAGTCTTTATAAGGTATTGTAAAATATAAATAGCAATGCTTACAAACTTCTCCTTCTTAATCATTTAAAGAATTTTGATGTCTTTAATATTAGGCACTTAACACCCTATTTGGAGTAAAAGCAGAACTTGAGAACAAGTTCTCTCTAACTTTAGAAGAATAATACAACTATGCTTATAGAAAATAAAAGTTTTAAGCATTCAGGTGAGGATTTGACATAAGTACATGGGAATCTCACTCAGACACTATATGATTAGCCTATCAAATGCTTTGATGAACTAGTGACACGGGACTAAGCATAAAAGGAGATTGGTCATGCCAGACTAAGTTATCAATTTAAAATAAAGATATCAAGAGATCCAACTATTTGACTGGACTTTTTTCAAGTGATTCTACAAATAGTTTTCTTATAGGAGATCATTCCATCGCTTATCAAGTTCTAGAATTTCTTGAAATTAGGATCTAGACTTGAATGGTGTTGTTTAAACCTATTTTTTTATTTTTCCTAAGCTTCTTCAAATTTATCATTTAATTTGGATTTTTATTTTAATCTCCTTGATACTTTTGGATTTCTAGTTGTTTTCAAGAAGATGCAGGATTTTTTTTAGTCTATTCATAAATCTTGTAAAAAGAGACTTTAATAGTTATTTTCAGAGAAATAAATTATAAATTTCGATTTCACATTTTTAACTTTTTTCACTCATTAAAATGATTGTGTTTTCTTTGTTGTATCTATCTTTTTAGCTTACGTTTACGGTATTTGCATTGCTTTTCACACGTGTAAGGAGCGGGTCCTTACATGCATAAAATTTAACTACATACTTCATTAAACTCAGGTTCTGGTCCACTAATTAAGGAATATATGCACTTAAAGTCTTGATATCGTAGACTGCAGTTGAATGACTCCCTCAACCGTAGTTGCTTGTGACATCATTTTCATCATCAATCTGGAAAATAGCTACAAGATCTTTCTAAAACTTAGACAAGGGTTGGCCATCATGTTATTGTTGTTTCAGTTCAAACATGCAAGTTTCATCATAGCCATCATAAAAGGTTTTCGACATATTGTATCCTGTATGTCCTTGACAGAAGGAAGGAAAATGATCACACTATATCAATGAAGGGGTCATGGAGTCAACGAGCCACCTCTAGACACTGTAATTCTCAGCAATCCATATGTCAAAAGTGGCGTCTTTCAAGGCTGGTTTTGTCATAGCTCTAGTGAGATATCCGAGTTTGTTGCAGTTGCCAATACGCATCTCATCTAGTGTTGTTCCAGTGGGGAAGGAACATTGTCCGATTGAACTTCTAAAAAATCACTGGAGATTGTGATATTAGAATGATGGATGAGTCGATATCCCCCAACGAATCTGACAAAGATTTCAAGAAAAAGGTGTGTAGTTAGAAGAGTATTGTATCTTCATTGTTGCACCCTGCAAAACCTAATTTCAAGATGACAAAAAAATTATGATTGATAAGGATATCAATTCCTTCTGTGGTTGTGGTGGCAGCGGCGGGTACCTAAAGAACCAAGCTTGCAGTAACTTCTGATACCATGTTGAGATTCTTAACTTTTTATCATATATTTCTCCTCGCACAGTTGTTATACATGCTAGTTTTACAATTCTAATAATAGGTAGTTGTATATTACTAACATGATTCTAGGCCAAATTACAGTGACGTGCTAGAATCTATAAAGGAAACAAACCATGCATTTACAGCAACACAGCTCACGGCGACAAGTACTGCAATAAAGACTGTGGAAATTACTGCATATGAGTATTTCACTAAACACTATGGCATACAACTCAGTTATTCTGTATACCTGCCCTGCCTTGATGATGGCAAACCAAAACGTCCAAACTATCTGCCACTCGAACCCTTGAATTTCTTTATTTCTCAAAAATTATCCATAATCTGTTCCTTTTAAACCTATTTCACTCTTCCAAAGCATTTTGGTTGAAAAATCATGACAAGAGCCTCGAGAAAGAACAAAAATTATGACTAAGTGTCTCGTACCACATGTATGCTTCTTTTCTTTTTCCTTGACTTGTCTAAGTCTTCATGTAATCTTTCAAGCTGTGAGAAGCTACCATTATGATAAGGATCTTGTGCTTTCTTCACGTCGAATTGCTATAGAAAAACAACTGGTACAGGTTGTTGGCCGCATCCTTGGAACCCCAAAGGTCACCCACCATGTTTTTGCATCTCTATCTCTCTGTTTTCTTTTTCTTTTTCTTTTTCTTTGGGGTGGTGGTGGGAGGACAGGGAATTGAGGTTACAAAAATTATTATTAAAAAATAATATAATTCATATTTTACAATTTTATTAGCTTTAGTTTTGAAATTGAGATAGTTTTTTAAAATAATATCATAATTTTTTTATTTAATTAATTATAAGTTCGAATCTAAGTATTTTTATTTTTTATTTTAATTAAAATTAAATGATAGCACAAGATAGTTTCATTTGAGATGGTATATTAAATAATAATATAAATTATATATTAAAATTTCAATTATTAGCTGCAAAGATTATATAAGGTGTTATTTTGATATCTAGTTACATTGTCTTGTTGCTTCTGCATTTCTTTTTTCTTTTTTTGGATGCGCTATATTAATTGAGGGTAGTTGATTTATTAGCATACTAGATAAGTTATCAATACACCACAAGTTAGGCTAAAAAATTTTAATGTGAAGGAAAGAATATTCAAAATGTGTTTTCTAGTGGTAAAAAATAAATCATTAAATCAAAATCTAATGCACAAACTTCATCTTAGTCACACACGCAAATAAAAATATATGATCATGTGTTGCAAGAAAACCTTAGATTTATTTAACTTAATTATATGGCACTAATATTTTTTATTAAAAAATAATAATTTAAATTTCATTGAAACAAAATAATTTGCTAGTAAAAGTCTTCTTTTCTTTATTCATATCTTTAATTTAAAGAAAAATATAACAATTTTTTCTATGTAAATTATTTTGTAAAAAACAAAAGTATTTAGAAGATATATCCAAAAAAAACCAGGATGATTTAAAATAAGGTTAAAAAAAGACACATCTCTAACCAAAACCCTCTTGTCTGATTAAAGTGCTTCTTTTTTAGAAAATTTTCATCACAATATTTTTTTTGTTAGACGACATTCTATCATTATTTTAAAAGCAAGTTTGAATTCTAAAAAATTAAAATCCTAATAATTTTAATATAAGTGTATTAAAAAAACATATTAATAACCCAACACCTAAGTTTTGTTGTGTGGAATTCTTTGAAAGTATTATTAAACCCAACTCAAATAGTCATTCTTCCATGCAAAATTATTTTTTAACCCGAGTTTCAAATTAAACAATATTAGGGTTGACTTGATATGATATAGTTAACTTGGTGAATCTAAAGATAATTTTAAATATTAATAAAAACATGGCTTGACTTAAAAAAATCAACATAACATTCTTTTTTTTAATATTGAGGTGGCAATATATCATTTTGATCTAAGTTAACTCATTAAATACGCGACATTGATTATGGACTCAATTAGGTTTAATAAATTTATTTTAAAAAAATATTTTTTATTTAATTATATGATAAAAAAAATTACAATCACCATAAATCAACATAATAAAATAAAAACAAAATTGATTATGGTGTGGTGAACAAAAAGAACGATTGTTCCATAACAAAGTAAAAACTAAATTAAATTTAATAAAATAATATATAAAAGACATTCTTTATTAATCTAAGGAATTTTAAAGAGATTTTTTATATTATATTTTAAATTATATAATTTTAAAAAATTAAATTTAATTATTAAATAAATAATTGTTGAAAAAAAAAAAAAAAAAAAAAAGCAACAACAATAACAAGAGAGTGGGGCCTAAGTGACCAAAAGTGCCTAAGTCTTTAAAAATAAGCCCAAACGTGTGTAAACTCCTGGATAAAATTTCTAAAATTAATAAGAGAAATACCATGGAAAATGAGTAAAGTGAAAATTTGAGTTTAAAAGGTAATCTTAGATTGTGAGAATTTAAAATAAAATGTTTGTGTATTAGTTTAAAAATAAAATGTAAAAAATAGAGAGGGGAAACAAAGAAAAATAGATAAAAATCAAATGAAAAAGATAAAAGAAAACCAATGTTTTAGGATATAATATAATAAAATTTGATGTAGTTTGATGTAGTCAGTTAAAAATACATCTGAATTTAAAAAATATAACTCAATTAATATAAAAGGTGCAATAAAAACCTATTGATTGAAAAATTGATAAATATATATAAATATGGAGAATTTTTATAAATTTAAAGTGAAAATATTTTAAAAAAATAAAATTTTTAAATAAATTAATGCATGATTTTATACGTAAATGACTTGAACCACCAATATAAATCTTTTGTATAATCACGTATTTTTTTAACTCCAAGGAGAACCAAAATTTGAGGAAAATCTATTATAAATAGGGATAGAGGTTACAATAAATTGGTTACAATTTTGAATTATTTAAGTAGATAAAACTCTATTATAAATAGGGATAGAGGTTACAATTTTGAGTTATTTAAGTAGATAAAATAGTACAAAAAATGGATTTATAATATCCATAAAGAACAGCTAGATTTATTAGCAACTAAATGGGCTAGCTAGAATTTATGAGGGATGGTCGGATTTATTGGCACCCATGTTGCAACCATGTGAGTTAGCAGGAAACTTGTGACACCTATGAGGGATGGTATTGCATAAATGTATATTTATGTGTGTTAGAAGGATTTCATTAAAATAAAATATTATCATGTAATTATGCCTTTAGAACAGGAAACAAAATTGTGCCTTCGAAATAAAAATGATATGGTGTGAGATACGCCTAAAAGATGAAAACTTCGTGCTATGGGAATCGTGCTTACGTGGCATGTAACTAATGATAAGTGGATGAAATTAATGTTGTCCGAGATATACTTACAGGACATGAAATAGTACGATGTAGATTGTATCTTGTAAGCACAAGATGCATTGTTTGCGTGCCCCCGTTCTAGCCACCGTAGATATTTAAAAAATATTCTTATAATCTAAAAAAACTAATCAACTTCTTGCTCTCTTCTTTGTTATTTTACTGTGATTCTCCTTTCTTTTTTAAATTTAAAATTTAAAATGTGAATAAAATAAATTTTTAAACTAAATCATATAATTTTCTAATGTAAAAAAAAAAAAGATAAAATCTTAAGGCTAAATTTAAAAAAAAAAAAAAAACCGTTCTTCTACTGAGGTGGTGCCGACAGTTTTGCTTAGCTTTCCTCCAATGTAGATACGTGGCAGATAGGGAGGTGATTTCACTCAGACAACCCGTACTGATTATTTTGGTACTACACCGATTCAAAAAGCAATCTTCCAATCTTCTGCGGATAGTTACAGATTATCCCAGAGGTTAGATAGGCAGTAATACTAGTCAGCTCAACGCCTCGATGAGTTGACATTTTGCAGTTTTATCTTAATATAATTATAATTGTTTTTTAAAATATTTTTATTTAAAAATTTATTAAAATAATATTTTTATTTTAAAAAATTATTTTTAATATTAAAATATCAAAATAATCTAGAAATATTAATTTAAAGAAAAAAATATAAATATAAATTCTTTTAAAAATATAAAACATGAGTTTAAGTTTTCCACCGGTACGGAATGACCATTATTGAAGAATAGTTCTTTCAAATTTCTTGCTCTCCACCTCATTTCGTATGCATCATCGTTTCCAATCTATATTTACCGCCGGTTATTTGCTTATGAATTTGAATGGTTCTTGAGCGGTTTGAGGCAGCCACAGTTGTTTCGTGGGCGGCTTGTGCCAATGGTTCCACGTTTGGTTAATGGTTGAACCACAGTGCCCGGAACCTTGTGTGGTTCAGTTGGTCCTCACATGGGAGCTCGGTGAGAGTCTCAACAGGATTAGAATATCTTGATTCTCAAGTGTCATGATCTGAATGACGATTGTTTATGCTCAAATCTCCGGACTATGTCCATAAAATTGGATTCACGTTTTTAGAGCCCATTCAAACAGCACGGCCACTGGCCTTGCTAGCGGCCTGGTGAATCAACATCCAGTTAATTTGGATTTGACCCTGAGAATTACGAGCTGAAGAATATTAGCTTCAATTGGATATGAAAATAGGTTCTCGAGAGAATCAGGATTTGTTTGAGAGTATTATAGTGATTACAATTTAAAATATTTTTTATTTAGAAATATATTAAAATAATATTTTTATATTTAAAAAATATTAAATTTAAAAAAAAACACTCTGAAACACCTCCACATGTACATCATCGTCCTTGCGCTTTTGTGCCGACAGTGAAATCAAGTGTTGTAGACTTTACAACGGAACTGCTTACTAGATTTTCATGGGCTACTTGGTGGCGCTTGTTTCTTGTTGTCGATCAGAAGGGAGCCGAGAAAAAAAACTCATCATTCTGAAATAAATGGATCTAATTTTGTGTCCCTCGAAGAAAAGAAAAAAACCAAACAGAGTAAAGTTTGCGTCATTGAGAGTGTTTTTCATAATTTTCTAAAACTTTTCTATTAATATATTCAATAAATTGACAGATAGTGATTCGAGTAAAAAATTTCCCTTAAAAATAGAGATCTGATATGATCATGAATGTGAAAAAAAAAAATTCCTATTAGAAGGGTGTTGATTTTGGATAGAAAAATATTTTTTATCTTTATTTAGTATTTTACTATCAACCTTCTAACTTATTAAAAAATCTTTTTAGTTTATGAAATTTTATAAAGTATTTCTTATTCCATAATTCATTTATAATATTATTTAATAATTTTAATTATTATTATAATTATTATTGATATTATCATCTTATTACCATCATTTTAGAGGTGTTGAGAGTATATAATTGTTTTTTAAATTATTTTTTATTTTAAAATATATTAAAATAATATTTTTTATTTTAAAAAAATTATTTTTAACATCAATGTATCAAAATAATAATTTAAAATATAATTATTAAAATACATTAAAATAATTTATTTTAAAATATATTAAAATAATATTTTTTATTTTAAAAAAATTATTTTTAACATCAATGTATCAAAATAATAATTTAAAAATACTAAAAAAATATTAATTTAAAGTAAAGAAAAAATCAACTAATTTTTAAAAAAATATTTTTAAAATGCAAAAATAAATAGAATTTTAATTAAAAACTTGAGTTAGATAAATAAATAAGTTAAAAAAATTAAAATTTACTTAGATTTAATGATATTATAAATAAATTCTTTAAATTCTTAATATTTTTTTGATAATAAAAAAAATCTAATTATTAGCTATAAGACAATCAATCTTTTAAAGTACGAAATTTCTTCAATTAAACTTCTTTTTTTCCCGGGCGTCGCTCAAAAAAAAAAAAAAACTTATCCACAATTAATGTACGAATAACTTGGTTAGTATCTATCAATCATTTTATAAACCATGATACGTAAACTTTTATCACATGAATCAAATCAATCTCTTAGCACTATTTATTTGATGTAAAGTAATTTTAAAAAATAAATTTAAAAAAATATATATTATAAAAAAATAAATTATTTTTTGATATCTAAGTAATGTAATAAAAAATAAATTAAAAAATATTTTTAATATTTGATTATGTCATGAAAAATAAGTTCGGAAATAACCTATCAATATTTTATTTTTTTTAAATTTATTAAAATAATAATAAACAAATCTTATAAATTAAAAAAATTAAATGAGAATAAAATTAAAAAAAATATAATTTTATAAATTATCTCAAATAAAATAAATAATAATCTAAAAAATAAAAATTAAATCTAAAAAATAAAAGATAAAGAAATTAAAATAATAATAATTAAAATTTTATATATTATTTTAAATAAAATAAGTAACAATCAAAAGAATAAGGATGAAATTTGATAGATAATTTTTTTTAATAAAAAAAAATAACAGTTATAAAATTAAGAATCAAAGTTAATATAAAAATTAAATTTTATGAGATAAAATTAAAAAATAAGTATTAAAAAAAAAATATATATAGCAATCAAAAGTTAGATGACCAAATTTAATATAAATCAGCAAATAATATGACATTTCTAAATTTTTCACAACTTCTAAAAAATATTTACCACTTAAAGTTTTTTTAAAAATACTTTTATGAAAATTAAGATAAATATTTTTACTTAAAAATTATTTTTTTTGTATTGATCAATGTTTTTAATAGTAAATAAATATAAATAAAATTAAAAATTATTTTTTAAAAAATAAAAAAGAAAATTATATTCTAGTTCTTTTTAAATTGAGAAAAAATACATTTATTTCGTGCAGTTAAAATTTTTCAATGCCTACTTCGTAAGTTCAGTAAAATCCCAAAATGTCCCTGACTTTGAATATTTTATAAATTTAACTACGTGTTCTCTTTTCTGAAATTTTAATATGTAGAATTATTTTTCCAAACTGCTAAATACTCGTATTCTATGAATTTAGGAAGGCAAATTGCGATTAAAAAAATATTGAAAAGTTGACAAAATTACGGTGTTAGTTGGCTTTTGTTTCTTAATTAAAATTAATTATTGGGGTATGTGTGAAAGTCGGGTTTTAATTACTTTTTAAAATATTTTGTATATTTAAATATATTAAATTAATTTTTTTATTTTTTAAAAAAATATTTTTAAAATCAATGCATCAAAAAAATTTAAAATATATAAAAATAAATTTTTAATAAAAAATAATTTTTTAAAAAATACAAATTAACCCACGCTTTCTAAACAAGCTCTTGAAATAAGTCACAAACACAGCTCATGGTTTTCAGCATAGTTCAAATTCTGCTATAAACCATAGTTTTCACTCAAATTTAAAACAAACCTTTATTTAATAATTAAAAAAAAAACATAAACCATGGGGTAAAAACGAGTAAACACGAATAGCTTTCTAGGTAGCTACGCCGTTGAATTCGTTTGGGTGCAATCTAAACCGCCCAAAGGAAACGTTTCATGGTCAAATGGTCGTGACAAATGGAGTTTAAATCTTGAAATCACTATAATTTTATTTTATTTTTTAAAATACAATGAATTAATATGGGAAGTATATCATTAAAATTATTAGAAAATAAAATGCAATTTAAGCAATACTATGCCTATTTGGCCAAAAATATTTGCTTATTATTTATACGCGTTAAGACGTGGACTAGTAAAACCATAGAGTGAACGAAACAACGACTGGTCGTTGTGGTCATACATCTCAAGACCGATGGCAGCACTTGGAAGAAGAAGAAGAAGTCGTCTTGTGGAAAATTTGGATCAAATCGAGAGAATTGATTGGTCAGGTCAAAAGGTGTCAGCATCTGTCATCAGCAAGGCGACGGAAGAATAGTAGATAAAAAAATCCCATAAATCTTTTTTAGTTTTTTCGTTTCTAGCATAGTAAAAAATAAATAAAGTAATACGATGACTAAAATATTTAGGGATATATGTCCACAGTTTTATAAATTGCATTTGTTTATTTTAACACTTGAGTCACAGTTACTATCTGTGATTTTATTTTGTAATTATTATCTGTGATACATGAGTTAGATAACATCTTTAGTTTTATTTAAATAAAATTAATACTCAAATTTTTTTTTTCATTTTTTTATTGTTTTTTTTTCTCAGCCAAAACAATCATGATTGATTATTATTATTATTCACATTTTATATTTAGAGATATATTGAATATTTTTTCTCTATTAATTTGATATGATTATACTAATATATGTTAATTCAATTTTATATAATATTATGGTTTCAAATTAGAGATATTTTTTTGAAAAATTTAGGATTTTATGTAGTTAGGTTAATTAGATGTAATTTAAGTTGATAATTAGATTATTTTATAAAAAGAATTAATGATTTTGAGTTGATTATGGCTTAGCTAAATTATTTTGTTAAAATTAATGTTAATTTAAATTAAATTATGAAAATACCGAATTGGATCATTCCAAAAAAAAGATAAATTATTTAGAGTTTTTTATTTTTTAGGTATAATTATTTTAAATTCTTTTATTACTGGCATTTTAAATATTTTTTATAAATATTAAGAGCACGCTATCTATAAATATAAAATGTAATAAATTTCTAAATATTTTTTTATACGTGCTTTTAAAAATAAAAACTCTCCTCCTTCCAAAAAAACAAACCCCCAAGGCGGAGGACTGTGGCTCGTGACAGCTATGTTTTCCTACTTTTTCACACCACGCTTTCTATTAACGCAATCGTATTTGCTTTTGGTGGCTCAGTACGACTACTCTCTAGTCTCTCTGACACTACCATATAATTTCTCTTTTTCTGGGACCCACTTCATTTCTGACACTGTCTGGGAGGTGCAATAGATTTCCTTGGTCCAAAGTTTTCTCACTTAGACGATACTACCCTTGCCAGAGTAACTGGGAATTTTGTTTTCAAGATAACAAAATGGCTACAAAATATATCAAAAATAGCAAAGCTGAAAACTCATTTATGAAAATAAAATATTTATGTAAGACTTGCAGGTCACATAAATGTGACCAATTGCTACGGCTGGGAAAATGACATTTTTTATTGTAATTATAATATCGCACAGCACGTCTCCCTTTGTCATGCGACCTATACTTTTTTTAAAACTATATTATTTTAAAAAAATTAATTTTTTAATCATGTTATTTTAAGTATATTTTTTATTCATTGTATTATTTTAAAAAAATGAATAATTAAATCAATTTTAATTTGGTTTATTTAATTATCCTCTCTATCCCCTTTTAGTCATCTTTGGATGATGTTAGCCTCAATGTAATTATTTTCTTTTTTACAAATAAAAGATTTGATATTTTTAAATAACACTAATATCAATGAGGTCAATTTAATGATGCCGATCATTCCGTAATAAATATTAATTAAAATTTGGCTGATACGATGAAGCGAACATCCTATGTGCTGATTAATTTTGACCTATGTGGAAAGTGTTTAAGAGGTTCCCCTTGTATTGACCTGTTAGAGTTCGTGCTTGAGTTACGAGCCTTTTCCTTTATTTTGCTGGGGGTGGAAGTTCTGCCAACAATATCAATCCTTGTGTTTATTTATATTTTTAAAGTATTTTTAAAAAATTTAAATATTTTTATTTTTTAAATTATTTTAATGTGTTAATATTAGAAATAATTTTTTTAAAAAAAAATATATTATTTTAATATATTTTTAAACAAAAAATATTTTAAAAAATAATTATTAAATATTATTCCATGGTTGGTCCACACAAAACGGAGGGAGCCAGGTGGATGGCAGCCCGCCATGGTTGGTCCACACAAAACGGAGGGAGTGGATGGCAGCCCACAAACACACACGTTACTAAAATTGGGGATGGCTTTTCATGGCCAGTGGTTTTTTTAAAAAAAAACAACACAATCACCACTTTTCCGGTTAACGTCGTGTTCCAAAGACTTTTGAATTCAATACAGTAATGTATAATATTTTTTTATTTTTTATATTAAAATATCAAAATTATATAAAAATAAATTAATTTAAGTTTTTAAAATAAAAAATACTATAAAAAACACAGGTTGACCAAAAAAAAACATGTATTAAAACTTTTAAATAAAAAATACTATAAAAAACAAAGGTTGACAAAAAAAAAACATGTATTAAAAGTGCTTGCTAGCTAAATTTAATATTGTATAATTCAAGCATTGCCTTTTGTTTTCTTTGGTCAAGAACGAATACTTTGAAGATGGTTGTATAATTGAAGTTTTTGGGATTTTATTGAATTCCATTCCCTGTTTTAATATTGGCATTAGAAGAAATTCAAAATTTAAAACCGCAGCTACTTTCAATTGCATGTAATAATCATTTTTTTTCGGTGATAACTTTTATTTAAAATCAACAATTATTTTCTTTATAACGATATAAGAATATGATAAAACTCTAAAACCCATGCAACTAAGTTTTGAATTGATAAATGAACGCATATTCCTTTACATGTTTAAGTTACAACAAAATCAGTAACAACGATTAGGGATACCCATCTCACTAAGATGGAATTAAATTTCTTGTTGAAAAACTAGAGAATTATGTGTGTGTATTGTAATTGTTTATTTGTTTGTTTGAAACTACTTTTTAAATAACTAATTATAAAAAAATTAAAACTATTTATTATTTTGCATCACCGAGTTTAGATGCTTATGAATTTAGTAAGTTATTAAACCTATTATTTTTTTAATACAATCAAGTACTAAATTCAAATATTTTTGATAAATCAGATATATTTTATCTTCATTTGACCATAAATCAAATATATTTTATTTTGATTGAATTAGAAATTAAAAATATTTAATCTTGATAGGAAATACTAACATTTCAGGACTCCTGAAAGAACAACATTTAAGGGTTATAACAAGAGAAAATAAAAATAATTATATCGGATTCAATTTTTTTTTAGTTACAAGGATTGATCAATCTTAAAAACCTTTCTCTACAAAATGTAATTAATTTTTTTTCTTAATGAAAAATAATTTAATTATTGTAAAGTCCTTAAATAAATAAAATAAAATCTTTTTATAGGTAACTACAATAATTTACCTGTATTTTCATCATGTAAAGGCTAGTTAGATTGTTAAAACTAGAAAATTAGTGATTTTATCCCGAGCTCAGTTTGAACACCGGACTTTTATCAAGATCCTTTCATTTTTCTTATAATGGCACTTGAAACTAAAATATTAAATTCAAATTAAATAATTATGATCAATGCATGATAAAGAGGACAATAACTTAATTTCTTTTTTTTTTCCTTCACCGCACATCTAAATAACTAAATTTAAAATAAATTATGAGATTTGAAATAAAATTGACTTTTTCTTCTTAAAAGTATAAGTAGGTTTAGAATTATTTTAGATTATAAAATCAAATATTAATATAAAAATATAATTGAACACAAATGAACCAAAAAGTCTATTACCAACATGTACAATTTCTATTAAAAAAACATAATAATAATGTTATTTATCCTACCATGTACATTAATAATTAAGTACAACTCCAAATCACATGGCTTTTTTACTGTTCACCTAATTACTCTTCACTATTTGACAATTATTACATTACTGTATTTAAAAAAAAAACATTTATCTTACTCTTTGAATTTTTTTTAGCACAATTAAGCCCATTAAAAACTAATTGCATGTCTTTTAAGAGGTGATAGTTAAACTGAAAAATAAAATATTTAGGTTAAAAATTCGGGTAAAATTGATGGCAGATCTATAATTGATTTAAAAAGTTCATATGCATTTTTTATATGTATTTGTTATATCGGTCTTTGTAATATTTAAAAACACATTTGATGTCAAATTTTATTTATTTTTTAGTTTTTTTTTTTAATGAAAGAGAAAGAGAAGATTGCTAGATTCTGAACTATAGATAAAAAGTTAGTGATGGGAAAGATTTGGCCAAAAAAATTATCAAATCTTGTATTAAATGATTTCATATGACGAGAAGAATTAGGATTATGTGTTATTATATCTCAGAAAACATCTAAAAAATATATCTAAACTAGGGAGGATTTTTTATTTCAGGATAGTTTCGGGTTTTGGATCGGGTTTTTGTGTTTTTGAAGGCTATGAATTGGTTTAACAGGACTCCCAGGGTATTTTCTAGATAGTTGGGTCAAAATGAGTTTTTTTATAAAACAAAACAACCTTGTTTTTCTGGTCACATCAATAGCCAAATTCTAGAATTTCCAAACAATACTTCATCTATTTTTATCAAAAAATCATATCATTCGTCCCATTAAACTTTAAAAAACATTAAAGGTGCATGCAAACCTTGTCTTGATTAGGCTAGGTGTTGAGCTAGCTTATCATACCCAATACCGCCTAACTTTTATTTTTTTTATTTTTTAGTTTTTTTCATATATTATTGGCTTTTTTATATGTGTTTTTTTTAAATAATTGTTATAAGTTTTAAATTTTAATTAATACATCATCTCTATGGTATTTTTGGATTCTTTAGCATTTCTGCATTTCTTGATTAACGGTTATGTTTTAATTATATTGGACGTGTTTAGTTTTTTTAGATGTCAGTATAATTTATTTGTAATTTTTTTATGTATTTTATATAGATTACATATTATTTTATAAAATCTTTAATATGAGCAACCTTGCATAGTATTTGTTTTTTAAATTTTATTCTATTTAATAAATTTTATGCGTGTGTCATTTTTTATTAAAAATTATTTTTCATAAACAAATTTATTATACAATTAGTTAAATGACCCGTATTACGATATTAAATATCTTTATTTATATTGGTATGCTAATTTTTCTAATTATGTTTTTATATATTACTGATTACTTTTTTTCTATTTATTTACATAATGATTAGTGGTTTATTTAATTAGATGCATATATAAATTTTTTTATTTACATTTATAATTTTTATATAAAAAATATGTTTAAAAAATTCAACATGTTAATATTTATTTGATCATACATCATTGTTTTTAATTTGATCTTTATTTTTATTATTTTTTTTCTTTAAACTTTTTTTATAAAAGTTTTGTTATTTTAAATTTTGTATTTAATTCAAGTTGATATTGTATTGTTTTTTTGGTTCTCACTGATCAGTTTTACATATATGTTTTTTTTGTTATTGTTATTTTTTTGATATAATTTAATTAAAATCAATTTATTTAATTTATCGAGACTAAAATATACTTGCGATGGTGAAATATTTTACTAGGAAAATAATACAAACCCGCATCCCGCAGTATAGGGCAGACACCAGGAACATATATGGTCTCAGCGATGAAGACCATACAGTGACATTAACGCCCCCAGATAGTTACATAACAAATAATGACACCGTGAAATTACCGAAGGAAAATGTCGTTTTCTTGTTATTTTTAATCTTCTATAGCAAACATAAAAATGATAGGGTTGTTTAAACGGAGTTGAATGATGTACGTTGGTAGTTAATTCTAGTCCATATTTTTTATATTTTTAAAATATTTTTTAAGAAAATTAAAAAATTTATTTATTTCAAATTAATTTATTTATTTTCAAATATTTTAGTAGGTGATATTAAAAATAAATTTTAAAAATAAAAATTATTATTTTAATACATTTATAAATAAAAATACGCGCTTTCATTGGCCATGACAATCCGATGAATGTCGGGACCCACTACCCTCCTCTACGGAGCGAGTCCGAGACAAGCTCTTTTCTTTCCACTTCCCGGGATCTATGGGTTCCCTGACCTCATTAAATAAAAGAAATTCATATCCAACGGTCCATATCACTCCCACCTATTAACGGCGACGATTTTTCGCATCTTCTTCCTACAGCCAGGTAAAAAAAAAAAAAAAAACCCATCAATTAATCGTCGAGGAGATATTTTTCAGTGATTTTGCGCCTTATACTTTTTCAATGACTGAAATGCCCCTACATCGCTATCACCGCTGAAGAAATAACTGTACTACCGGGATAGCCTTGTCATTTCGGTGCCTGTGAGCAGGTGGAACTTGATTTGGGTCCCACCTGGAATTCAAACCCGATGGCCCACATCTCATCGCCGCCCACTCAGGTTCGCGCTCTTTGACGGTGACGATTTCTCTTTTCTAATTGTTTTTTTTTTTTTTTCCTTACAGAACCAAAGTATTAAACCATGTGATACTCACGCCTACTTTTTTGTCCATTAATGATAAACCAAAAGACATAAACACCCCCGTCTCTTTTGATGTTGGAGTATACTTGACGTGATGATGTCATATAAATCTGCTGTTGGTCCAGAATAAAATAAAAAACATTTGTATTGTTGCTTCAAACTCAATTTAGTCTTTAAATGTTATTTTATACAAGAAAATGTTTTTTTTTACAAAATCAAGTATAACATCTCAAAAACTTTATAAAAAATGTTTTTTTTTACAAAATCAAGTATAACGTCTCAAAAACTTTATAAAAAATTATTTAGCCCTATATTTATTTTAATTTCATTTTTTTCATCAATTGAATGTTTACCCACAAATAGATTATGGATTTACTTGGAAATTTTTTTATTTTATCATTTTTTTAATTCAACTTTTTTATTTCATGTTAGTAAAAAATTGTGCTAAATAATTTTTTTATAAAGCTTTTGAGATGTTATATTGAATATGAAGCAACAATACAAAGGTTTTTTATTTTATTTTTTAACTAACTAAAACATGCATTTTAAAAGATTTTTGCCTTTAAAAAATTTACCAAAATTATTTTTGATGTTTTTAGTTTTACAATTTATTATTTTGATCATAAACTTTATTTTATTCATATTTTAACTCTTAAATTTGAAATAAAGGAGAGATACACTGAAAAATAATAGAGGAGAGAAAAATCATTTGTTATCTATGTTTTAGCAACAAAAATAATATATTTTTGATGTGAATGAGTTCCATTCAACTAGAAAATTTTAAAAAATGAATGAGTTCCATTCAACTAGAAAATTTTTTTAATTTTTTTTTTTGCCTTTTATATTATAAGAGAAAAAGGTAGATTTAGGGGTATTTTGGGATGAAAAATTGATTTATTGATATTTTTAAATAAAAGTAAATTGATATATAATTATTTAAAATCCTCATACTTAAATTTTGATTTTTCAATCACGAGAATTAATTAAAAAATATTATAAAAAATGATAGCTCGTTTGCAACTTGTTATCCAATCTAAAATAATAATAATAAAAAAAACTCAACACGTCATCAATTTTATAAGAGAAAAAACAACCTAGGTACTTCTGGCCTCTTAGGTAATTGGCCATGCATGCAAACCTGGGTTGCTCAGCCCATCTATGACTATTTTTGTTTTTTATTAATCTTGATTTATTTTTTTAAAATTTTAATTATTTTTAATATATCATTTAATTTACATTAATTTTTTTATTTACATTTAAACTGGTACCCTCTCTTTTATTTTTTAAATTATTTAGCTTATTTTTTAAATGGTATTTAGTTTTTTGGTTTTTTACAATGTTTCAAAAATATATTATGAATTATTTTTATGTTTTCTTTCATATTTGATATAAAAAAAACCGTATTTACTTGATGTATTTATAAAAATAAAAATAATTCTTTATGTTTTCTTTCATATTTGATATAAAACAAACCGTATTTATTTGATGTATTTATAAAAATAAAAATAATTTTTTCTTGTTAAGAAAAGATAATATTTAAGGTAAAATAATTAAAATATATAAATTAAAAGAAAAATTGAGGATATAAATTAAGTATTTACTTACCTATTTGTCTTTTTTATAAGAAAAATTAAATTTTCAATTTAATATTGACAATTTTTTGAATTTATTAGTTTATACATATTTAAATTTATTTTATCAAGTGCAAATAATATCTTTAAATTTGTTAATTATATAAATCATGGTATAATGAAACATATTTGTAATATTAATTTTTTTAATTATGTTAAAAATTAACTTAAAATCCCGCTCGTGACATAGCATTAACAACCTCTTATAACACTTATTGGAACATGTTGTTCGTATTTTTTATTAAATATATACACTAAATTTTTTATTTATAATTAAATTTTTTTCATAATTTCATAACATATTCACAATAGCTTTGCATTTATTAAGTTAAAAACATTTTGATTCGAACACCAGTACGGATTAATTAATTAATAATTAAATGTACGAAGCATGGATTTCACAGCAGGGGTACTCTGGTAATCTAACTTCCAAAGAAAACTTGGACGGGATCCATTTCTCCGCAAAGCAGCAATCAACGGTGCAGAGGTCTTCCTTTTACTGAAAGTAATCATCAATTAATTTTTAGAAATATATTAAAATATTTTTTTAAATTTATTTTTAATAAATATATTAAAATAATTTTAAAACACGTTTTAAACTTAAAAAACAAAAACCGTTGGCTAATAACAGAAATAAAAAGGTTAGCCCGCTTTGGAGGCAAAATGGTAAATTCATCAGACAATAAATAGAATTCGTACACGAACGAGAACTTACTTTATGTTAAATGGTTTCACACTCCTTCGAATAGAGGAGGAGATCCCAACTCAGTTCCCATCACTCCACAGAAATCAAAAGAAAATTCAAAAAAATAAAGAATTAAAAGGGTAAAAGGGAGAGGTTATTATTTTTATTTATTTATTTATAAAATCTAACTGGAATATATTTCTTACACTATTGGATTCTTCCTTTTCTTCTTCATTTACTTATCTCAATCTCTCTCACACATTACCTCCATAACTCATACAAGATATTTTATTGATATTTTTCTTTCAAAATAAAGAAACCCTTTTTTTTTCCTTTTCTTTTCGGGGTTAGATGATTTGTGTTGAGGAATGAAAATTTGGGTTGTTTATCTATTTCTTAATTAGGGGTTAGTTTTGATTGTTGCTTTTAAGTGGAAACTGAAATTACTGATAAATTACATAAAAAGAAAACGCTTTATTATTGCTTCATAGAAACTGTGCTGTGATGCCAGACCACAACAACAGGCAGGTTAAGAGCAATGCTGTGTCAAATCAATCTGCTGATAACATTGAAGGTAGGTAGTAGCATCATATTTATGTGTGTACTCTTTCCTTGAGGCAGTGAAGATCTGCCTCTTTTTTTTTTTTGGGGCCTTTTTGGGTTTTTCTAAAGTGATGTGATCATGGTCTGGTAGTTTGCTTTTGTTGCTGTCATCAACAATTACAGATGCATATTTTTGCTGTGGATGGTTGATTAAGGAACATGCTACAAGTTACTGGCCTCTTTTTGTCTTGTCTGGAAAAAAACTGTAATTATTGATTTGTGTTTGTAATCGTATTATATGGTTTAGGCAAGTTGTAACTGGCTTTGTTATCAATTTGTTGATCACTGGTGGGTTTTTGGTATCAAGAGTTTTGGGGGCGCTTGATGCAATCAATGTATAAATTGATGAAATGAAGCTTTTGCGGATTCCTGTTTCTTTATTGTGATTCCTAATGTTGCTGGAATTGGAAAGTTTGTTACTTTCTTTGATGTTTTGTGTGTTTTAGCAAATTATTAATTAATGTGGGTTTCTTTTTACTTTTCTGTTATTGTAGTAAATAATTTGATCTATATTATGTGGTTCCTTTTGGTTTGGGAAGTCCAAACTTGTTACAGACTTTTGCTAATTAGTTTCTCATGTGGCTTTGTGGACAGGTGCTCTAGTTAATGATGTAATCCTTGTGTAGGCTGTGAGGGCTTTTAACTTGATTCTTTGGCCTTGTTATGTGTTGCAGAAGCATTTTGGCGTTTGAAGATACATGATCCTCAAGAGCAAGGTGGTATGGCTCAATCAAGTCCATACCCGGATCGTCCTGGCGTGCCAGATTGTGGATATTTTTTAAGGACTGGATTTTGTGGTTATGGAAGCAATTGTCGTTATAATCATCCTATTTATGCTGCCCAGGTAAAATGCATCGTTGCTTTAGAATTTGTTATTTTCTCTTTGGCCCATACCTGTGGTTTCGATGTTTAGCCCTGGGCCTACTTGATGTAAATTCTGTCTAATGTGCATGTCTTCTACTATTACCTAGCTTTCTCAATAGTTTGTGGTTCTGGTTTTGTTATTCTCTGTACAGGGCACTCAATTGAGAGAAGAACTTCCAGAGAGAATCGGACAACCTGACTGTGGGGTAAATTCTTCTTTGCCCTGTCTCTTGAAAAGAAGTTGAGCTTCATTTCATTGATGACCATGGGAAATTTCATTAAAAAAAAAGAAAAAGAATTGGCCTGTTAACATATGCCTATCGTGTTTCTCTTCTATCCTTTTTCTCTTGCTTATTATCATGGTAAATTGATAGTAGTACATTTTTGTGGTGAATCCAATGCAAGGAGAGAAATTCACATATTAGTGTCGACATATGTTATCAACCACCTTATGAAACTATAGTCAAATCATGCTTTTACCATGAGTGCCTCTTTTTGTTTTTTTTTTTCTTCTCCACAAAGAGATCGCATTTGGTTGTTTGAGATACCTGTGATGGCTGAAGTCAATTACTACATTAGTCTACCCGAATAATTAGAGTTTTCCATGAGCCTTTCTTCTTCAAAGCTCATGATTTTTTAGATAAATAAGAAATTATGCTTGATTTAGAGTTAAAGATTTTGATTGGATTTGATCTTCATTACATGTGTCTGGAATTCTATGAGATGAGGAGATTGACTTGACGCTCAACAATTTATCAATGGTTATTGGTAAACACAAGGGATTCCTTTTTTGAGGGAATACTAGTTAAATTCCATGTTAGATATAATGCCTTACAGAAAACTCTGTAATTTATACCTTTCTGATTCAAAATGTCCATTGCAGTATTATATAAAGACAGGAACTTGCAAATATGGATCAACCTGTAAATATCATCATCCAAGAGACAGGAATGGTGCAGGACCAGTTTCATTCAATGTGTTAGGCCTTCCAATGCGTCAGGTGTTTCCTGACATCTGGATTTGTTTTTTTCCTGGCTTTCCTAATGTTTACTAAGTGCTGTAGACCAGATAAATTGACTTTCTAACTTAGAAATATGTACTTTTAGGATGAAAAATCATGTCCTTACTACACGCGGACCAGATCATGTAAATTTGGAGTGGCATGCAAATTCCACCATCCCCAGCCTGCATCACTTGGAACTAGCTTGCCTCTTACTGGAGCTGCTGCCTTTGGATCTACAGGATCACCAATTGTTCCATCTTCAGGTCTGCCTTATGTAGGTGGACTTCCAACATGGTCATTACCAAGAGCACCACCGTATATGTCTGGTACACACTTACAGGGTCCACAGGCTTATATGCCTGTTGTTGTTTCTCCTCCTCAAGGCATTGTTCCTGTACCAGGCTGGAACACCTATGTGGTAATTAAAATTTCTTTTGCCATAAATGATTGACATAAATGTGGCATGATGGTTAGGAAGGTTCTGTTTTTCTGTGATTTGTCATTGCATTTTCATTGTTTCATAGTTTAATCCAAAAAATGTGAGTTATCAGAACTTCACATTATGAATTTATGATGCCCATAATCAATGCAATCCACTTCACCGTGTTCTGGTTCCCTCTGTGATTGATTTCATCGTTGCACCTTTCTGAAGTGTGTACTGCATCATATTAACTAAAAATCAAACTCTTAAGAAGTATGATTACTTGAGTCTGTCATGCTGACTGAATTAGTTCTGCAACTTTGAGTTGCCTTGTTAATGTGAATAAAGTTGTAGGATGATACCTCTACATCCAACATCAAAGAATTAGCTGCCTTTTTGTTATTATCTGGCAAGGCAATTGTTTTGGAGGAGTGGGGTAGTTGGGCTGCAGGTTCATGCTCAAAAAGTATTAATTATAGGATGGACTCAAACAAGTAAAGGATTTAAAAAGTTCTCCTATGTGGTTTTGTATTGAAATTCTGGGATTATGGAAGGGAAATTATTATTATTTCTCGAGCAACAATTGATCTGTCTAGATTATTTGATGCAATAAAGATACTCCCGCATCCATCATCTGGTGGTGCTAGTTCTCAGAAAACAAAAAAAGGTCCCTGTCCCTGTGGAAAAAGTTGTGAACTGACACCGAGACTTCATAAATTAGTATTGGGACATATGCATGCAGCAGTGTTCTGCAATGCAGCCTAGGAATAGTCACAATAAACTCTCTCAAACTTTTTATATTTGTTTGCTCATTGGCTTTTTTAATATTGCATCTAGTTATTCTCTTATTGCATTTTCTTGGGGAAAGGGATTTTTAAATTTTTTATTGCATCTCATATCATGGTTTTATTTGTTTACCAGGGAAACTCGAACCCTATGTCTTCTTCTAGTATTCTGGGATCCAGCCGTGCTTATGACTCGAGAAACCACGGCGACTCCGGTTCTAGTGGGCAGGCACATTTGTTATCAGCAGCCATTCCTGCTCTCCCTGAGAGACCTGATCAACCAGAATGCCGGCATTTTATGAGTTCTGGGACCTGCAAATATGGTTCTGACTGCAAGTACCATCACCCAAAAGAAAGGATTGCACAACTAGCAACCAGCACTATGGGCCCATTTGGCCTTCCCTTGAGACCTGTAAGCTCTCTGTATACTTAACATTTGGTGGCCTGGAGTCAGTATCTTACATGAAACAATTTCGCTTGAATAATTCTGGTTGTTTTAATTTAGTGGGAATCTTAAATTTACTGGTGAACTATTTCTATATTAAAGGAGTTTATATGGCAAAACATTGATTTCTTTGCTCTTCTTTCACATGCAGGGGCAAGCTGTGTGCCCAGACTACAGTATGTATGGAATCTGCAAGTTTGGCCCAACTTGCAGATATGATCACCCCTTACCTACATACCCTTATAGCTATAGTCTGAGCCTGCCCTCTCTATCTATGAGGGATTCATCTCTGGTAACTTATCCAAGAATGGCACAAGCAGCCCTGTCATCTGCAACTCCTGTTTCCTTGTCTAAACTTCCTGATCTGATCCGGAATCCTGATGGTGCAAGCTACAACAAGCATCAAAATTCTGATTCAAACACGAAGACTTTGGATGATCCAACTGAGCATGCTGGTTCCCCACCACCACACTCATCACAGGCTTCTTCGGAACCTTCACATGATTAATTTGATTCAGCTCAGGTCTCACCATTTTGTTCTGTTTTTTTTTTTTTTTTTTTGGGGATACTCGATACTCTTTAAAGGAGATTTTTGTCACAAGACCTCTATCCCCCCCTTTTCACCTGTGTTTCTGCGGAGTGTTATAGGTGGTTTGAAGTTAAAACGTAATGAGCATAAATGATGGGGGGGTGGAAGGCGTTTTTTGTTGTGAATAAAATGCAGGTGAAATTTGTGATATTCGTCCCTTGGATGTGTTCTTCTTGCTTCGGCGATATCCATCCATAACAAGATTATGCTATAATGTTTCATTTTTAATGGTCGCCAGGCACCACAAGCATATGTTGTCTGTGCATTATACGGATGAAATGTTGGCCGCGTGATTCAAAATGCATTAGCTGCTGTTCACAGTAAACGAGAGAGCCAAGTGCAAGCATTAGAAAAATGACTTGGGTATTTGGTCGCCTTGAATATAAGAGACTGTATTTTCCCTTTTATTTATTTATTTTTTTGTGCTGTTGGGGTTGGGAAGAGCATGCATAATTGCTGAGAGTAGCTTGGTTGTTTGGTACGGATGCTAATGTCTTGTAGCAAGCCTCCGTTGTGTGAGCTTCTGGCGTTCCTTCTGCCGAATTTCCTCCGGCGGGGCATTTGACGTGGTCATTTTTTATTGTCCCGAACTCTTGTTTCTCGGTCGGAAGTGTTTCCCGGCTTTCTTATTCCTTTGTTGGACATCACCTAGAGATTGCTCATTATTCATGTAAAAAGTTAGCATACCCCGCCAACCGGCTGTTAAATTTCATGGATTTGCGTGGACGTTGAAAAACGAAAGGTGGGTCGCCCTTTTACCCAGAAATGATGTTGGTTGTTTAGCTGTAAAAAAATGTATAGATAAAAGTAACACTTCAGTTCTTTTTTTTTTTTTTGTTAAAAAAAGTTAAAAAGAATTTGAAATTTACTGCTCAAAAATAATATTTCTCTAGGTGTACTAGTTTTTTAGATTTGTATTGTTTTCATAAAACATATTTTAAATGTTTTTCATAGTTTTTCATCGCAAGTTTTTCAAATAAATAAATAAATAAATAAATAAAATAATGAATAATATAATTTTTTTACTATATTCAAGTATTTTTTAGTAATTTAAATTATTATTTCTTTTTTTATCTTCATATTTAATTAGTATTATAAATTTATTTGTTTTTATTATGATTCTAATATAGATTTATTTTTTAAGTTAACAAGTATAAAATTTGCATGATAATTTCTAATTTGAATGAAATAATTGATATTTTATATAGATTTATAAATTATGTTTTTCTTTTTTTTTAATGAAAAATAACTATAATCTTGCCATTACTTTTTTATTTTTTCAATGGAAAAATTCTTCTCTGTTCTCAACAAATGACTTTTTTGCAAGAAAAATTTATTGGAAAAAAAAGTTAGAAAAGGCAAAAAAATGAAAATAAAAAAGAAAAATGTTTTTTTTATTTTTTTATTAGACCCATGGTTTTCTGAGGTAAAAATATGTGTGTGGATATTCATATATCATCGAGAGTCTCTACCCAAGCCCGTCTAATAATCATAGGATTTGGGTTAGCTTATTGAACAAATTTGTCTCATGAACAACTCTAATTACGTGATTATTGGTAATCAACCATGATTAGAGAAGGAAAACTCAAGAGAAATAAGCTTTTTGTTAGTTTTCTCCTATAGAAGAGATCTCTGTAGATGTCTTTTATCAGTTTAAAGACAACTAATGTGGATGATAACTTTGCTCTTGCAAAATCAGTTTAAAGGAAGGATAATTGACATGTGACTGATACCAAAAAGAAAAGGCGGGAAGGAGCAGCAACTAGAATATTGCAGGTGGGATATGGTAGTTAAGTCGTTACAACTAGTTGATTAGGCTGTTATAGCTAGTTGGAGTCGCTTGAATCGATTAGAGGAGATTAGTTGTAATCAACCAGTCCAAGTATATAAGCATCGATTAGAGGAGATTAGTTGTAATCAACAAGTCCATGTAAATGGAGAACTTGAAAGACAAGCAAGAAATGAAGTGTATTTCTACATCTTTTCAGTTTCTTCTACTTCTCCCTCGCTTCTCTTCTAAAGTCTTGTTTGTTGAGGAGATCCTTAACAATTGGTATAAGAGCTCGATCTCCTCGATCACAAAGAATAATCAAGTAGAATCAACGCAATACAATGGTTGATAACAATAAGATCAAAGTTGACGAGGAGCATGGAAGGAAGATGGATGAACAAATACAATAACTACACGAAAAGTTACAAAAGATGGCTTATAATCAAGCTAGGAAGAATGAACAACTGGAATTGAAGATGGATTCCATCATAGCCACATTACAGATTCTTACTGGGAACAAAAATGGCGACAAGGAAGGTAGACTTGGTATGGAAACAGATGGAATACTTTCTCATCAAAGAAGTAATCAGAGAAGATAGGGCAATGAGATTCAAGAAGAGCAAAAAAGGATATAACGGAGCTTGACTTAAAGGGGAGTTAACAACCTTTCATGGAGAGAATCCAAAAAGCTGGTTAAGGAGATGTAGAAAGTTTTTCAAAATGAGCTACATACCAATTCATCAGTAGGTGGAGATGGACTCTTTTTCTTATAATAAACATTACTAGAAAATTAATAAATAAAATAAAAATATTAATAAAATATTTTTAACAATAAATTACAATACAGATTATTGATGAAAATATTCTTTCAATATACACCGAAACAATTATAATAATAAAAAATAATTAAAATAAAATTAAAAAATGTAATAACATGTTATTTATACCAATAAAATTAATTTTATTAATAAAATCTGCTGATAAAATCATTGGTAAATATCCAATTAAATACTTATATAAACAAAAAAATAAAGAGAGAGATTATATTGGCGCTTTAAATACGGAGATAAGTATATAGCAGGGCATCAATGTAATAAGTAAAGGATTATATATGATGGAAAGGCTAGAAGACGAACATGGAGAGTTCTTGAAAGTTACAGACGGTGAAAAAAAAATAATTCTAAGTGAAGATGAAATAGCAAGGGGATATGGATTTTCACAAAATGCCTTTGCTAGGAGCTATGCTCACCATACTATCAGGACTGAAGGATGTTGCCAGGGAAGGAATTTGATAGTTTTAATTGACAATGGAAGCACTCACAACTTTATCAATATCAAGGTGGTGCAAAAAATCAAAATCACTACAGTTAAGACCATTGTTTTCGTAGTAACTGTTGCAAATGGAAGCATTATAAGGTGTGACTCTCATTGCTTAAAGTTTGACCTAGTTCATGCAAAACTTACGAGTTTCTAGGTCACTTAAGAATGATAAGGCTAAAAAGATGTGATTAGGAGTGAATTGGCTACAAAAGACATTCTCCAATTCTACTCGACTTCATTAAAATGAAGTTGTCATTTAGGAAGAGAGGTATAATGATACAATTGAAAGGAATATGAGAGAATGCTTAGTTTCAGCTTGGAGCCACCAAAGTACAAAAGAGTTTAAAGGAATCCATTTATGGGTTCACAAGGAAATTTTTTTAATGTGAAAGCAATCGAGAAAACTAGTCTAATTGTGCAAGCTACAACAATTAAAGAACTATTAAATGAATTTGAAGAGGTTTTCTCGTAACCAAAACAATTACCTCCAGAAAAAACCTTGGATCACAATATTACATTGACCCCTAAAACTAAGCTAGTTAATATTAGGCATACAAGAGGTTTTATATACATAAAGAAGAGAATGAAAGATTGATTAGGTATGTCGTGACATGCATAATATTAAATGATGGAGCTATCTTATTAAATTTAAAGGGTTTTGGGTTTAATTATAAATATATGATTTGAGAGAGTCGCTATTTAGTATTATAATTACTAGAAAACTTAATGGTCTGCAAGAATCTGGGTAAGAGGACTAGTTGTGCAAGGGGAAAACACATACCCCCAATATACTCTACTTAAGATAAACTGTATTGTTGATTGATTGTTATTTTAAATCGTATTTCTATTTATTGGTCTCATTTAGGATTTAAAGCGAATCTATTTTCATGAAGAAGTCTCTATTTTATCGAATTAAATTCTAACTGCTCCAAAATCAAAATTTTAACATTGTATTTATTTTATTTTTTGTGTTTTTAATACCTGACACATTACAGTATAATTTTATACTCAAAATATCAAAGTCTACATTTATATCCTAACACTTTGAATAGTAATTAAAAGTAATTATTGTGGTGTAGACTTTATATCCTATCACTTTGAATATTAATTAAAAATAATTATTATGGTATTTTGGCCAAACTTTAATGGATAATAATATACTGGTTACAATATTCATTTTGTATTTTTTAAAACATCATAAAAATACATTTTTTTTAAATATACATGAAAAACCTTTAGAATTTGACCATATGCATGGATACAAAACATATATATATTTTTTATGTTTTTGAAATGAGGAATTCTTTTAATCCTTTTGGATTTTTTTTGAAATTTCAGAGAAAAACTGAGTATTTTTAATACTGGGTCTATATTTTATAATGTAAGTCTACAGTTTAATATTAAATGAAATTCTTGAAAAAAAATGTTTTTGTGTTTTATGAAATAAAGGAATTATTTTTTAAATTTTTGAGATTTTGTTTTTTGAAATTTCAGAGAAAAATCAGGTGTTTTTAATATAAAATTTGTATTTTACAATGTATGTCTACAGTCCGATATTAGACAATAATTATTGAAAAAATATGCAAGGGACCCATAAATAATTTCATAATGGTCCCTAAATGTTTTGAAAATTTTAAGTATTTGTTTGGCTTAACACACAAATAAGGACAAATTATAGTTAAAGGAAAAAGGCATAGAGCATGCTTATCAAACAAACCCTTAGCCTAAAGTCAAAGGTATTAAAAATGCCTTAAGGGCATGTTTGGGAAATAGGCCTTAAGGACCCAAACAAGGTCTTATTTTTTAAGAAAAAATGAGGTGTGCCAAGCATGTCCTTATATCTAGGTTGAGCATGGTCCAACCATATAGACCGGGTCTATTGGGCTTGAGGCCCAAGCCCATATGGTCAGGTTGGGTAATTGCCTAGTCTAACCTGATTTTCTAAGCTGATAGACAGTCTAAAAAATATTTATTTATTAAGTTTATTTATTTATATTTTATGATGTGGGTTAGACCCAGCTTATAAAACTTGGTGGCTCAGTCTACTGACCAATTTACTCTGCAGAACGTGAATTATTTCATGTTCTGCATGTTTATGTTTGCATTAATTGATAAAAAGAGAGGAAAATGACTACTTGAGTTGGATGAGGGTGTTGGATGGGTAGTGGAGCTTTAGACGTGGCGTGGTGGCCTATTAGTAGAGCTAGTGGCAATTGTGTGAGGGTCTGCGGTGGTTGTTAAAAGTTGGAGAAACTGCACTGGAGGAGAAAAAGAAATGTGAAGGTTGTAGTGGAGAGCTACCGTGGTTGGTTGCAGTGATGATGGATGGTTGCTCTGACATGAAGGAGTTTGTGGTTGCTCATGGTGATGCTATCTAGGTTAGTTGTAGTGCCGTGGTGGAAAAAAAAAGAAAGAAAAGTGGTGGAAATGTAAGAAGGAATGGGGGTTGCTTGCAGGGCTGAAAAAAGGATGAAAAAGGTTGGGTAAATGTGCTTTTTAGGTGGTGGTGGTGGTGTTTTTGGAAATGCAATAGAAGTTTTTCTCCTCTCTTTTTTTAGAGAAAACTAGTGTGTAAGGGATGTTTTTGCTTTGTTTTTTTTGCTTTCTTTCTCTCCCAATCTTCTCCTCCTCTATCGCATAAAATTCACCTCTATTTATAGGGGATGAAAAAAGGATATGAAATGTTTATCTGATATAAAACTTGGTCTTTGATTCAAATAGGAAGGATTCCAAATGGTAGCAAAAAGTCATCATCACAAGTTGTAAAGGCTTATCGGGTCAGTCTCTCTGGGTCAACTTTGTAGCAAGTTCAGGGCTTCTAAGGGACAATTTCTTTGTTTAGAGGTGCAATGGTAGGTAATGAGAGTGATGTCTTTTTTTTTTCCTTGTATGGTGAAGGTATGAGAGAGAAGGAAGGCTTAAAAAGTGGTATTAGAGCTGCCATTCTTGTTATTGAAGGTTGAAGATAATATATAGAACCATCTCGTCTGACACTATTTTATTTTATTTTACTTTTATTAACCAAAACAACATTGTTTTGATCTAAAACATGTCATTTTGGTCAAAACAACACCAACTCGCACCATTTCATTAAAATAAAATGGTGTTGTTTTGGGGTTTTTGACCTAAATTACATTATTAAACCCTTTTTAATTTTAGTGCAATCTTTTAATTTATTAAATTAAGTACTTAATTGAATTTTGATTAAAAGAATCAATTCAACTTTACACCTATCAAGTTTTAAAATAATCGCTTGAATTCAACAACCTTTTCAACTTGGTTGTGGGTATTTTTAATTTTACCCCAAATTGACATTTAAACTTCTAATTTCTTCAATTTCACCTCTAATTAACATTCAAACTTTTAATTTCTTCAATTTCATCCCTATTTTGAATTGAATTTATTCCTTAAGTTTGCACGTCTTTTGTAAAAAAGTCCTTGGTTCTAAGTTTCTTTAATTTGGCCTTTAATTGACCTCCAAACTTTTATTTTCTTTGAATTTTGTCCATGATTTTGCTTAATTGAGTTTGAAAAAAATATAATTTGGTCTTCTAAAATTCAAATCTTCTCAATTAAATCCAAATTGGGATTCTAAACTTATTTTTTCACCAATTAGGTCCCTAATAAAATTAATTTGACCAATTAAAAGTCTAATTAAGTCCTTGCACTTAATTAATTCTATTAATTTAACCCAAATTAATTCTTAAATTTAATTAAATTTTTAATTAAGCTAATGATTAAATCAAATTGGCCTATTAAAAGTACAATTAAGTTTTTAGACTTAATTTTTATACGCATACGTCCAATAGTCATTTAATTTGATCTTGAATTTAGATTGTTTTTCAAACTTGGTTATAATTGGGCTCTTGATTTTTGTCAAAAATCTCAATATGATTCCAACATGCATTTGAAATCCTTCTTAGTATGTTCTTGCTAAATTGCCAGTCTTTTTTGTTTTGAATTTTAAAAGAAAAAGATAATGTTAGAGAAAACCTAAGAAATTGGGTTATGATTGTTGCCCTCCTTTTATAATGCTTGCGACAAAAAGTCTCATAAGGACTTCTTTTTTATATAAAAATGCAAGTATATTAATAGATAAAAAATTTATGGTGCTGGAGAACTTGCAAGTTCGCATACAATGATTTACAAAAGCAGGGAATAGACTCCCTGAAAAACTTTACATCAAAGCCATCACTAACGAGCTAAAATTAATAGACAATGGTTATGTGAGGAATCATAAATTACAAGGTTCCCAACCTAACACAAAGCAAAAGCCAAGACAACTAGGCAAGAAGACGCCTTGGGCATTATCTGAAACAGGAAACCTAAAGAAGACGTCTTAGGCACCATAAATTACAAGGAGTGACAAATATGAGCATTATATAGCACAACAAACTTCAAGAGAAGTAGCAACAAGCAATGCGATCAGCTCAAAAGTAGTGACTATATGGACTGCAAACTGAAGAGAACAAAACATCCCACAATACAGAACATCCACCAATATGGCCAGCTCATAGAAATTTAAGGATGATTGTTCTTATGAAAGTGCAATATCATGTAAAATAAAACCTGAAATCTCAAAAAAACAAATTCAACCAGTATGCAGGAGTTTTTAAAAACTTTTCCATTCCTTTCTTCCCATATCAACTAGACAACAATGCTAAGGGAGACCTTTTTCATCCTAGCAACAATGTTCCCCCCATAATATTAAGGCCCTGAACATCATTATTAATGGTGGCCATACCCCTACAGAGCTGAAGCCAGGATTTCAACTTTGACCACAAGAGGGATGTCCAACTGCAAGCAAAAAAAAAGGTGACTATGGCTTTCCTCATGATCCAGACAAAAGACACAACTAGCATTAGTATCAACAAAGTGTAGCCTATCTTTAGTTCTCAATGTCTCAAGCAAAGCAAGCCAAAGGATGAAACTATGTCTTGGTAAACACCAAGGTTCCCAAACAACCTTAACTCTTAACACCGGGGTTCCTTTGAATCTCAAAAACTCATTAGCATGACCCGAGGAGTGATCAGAAATATTGGCCCAACTTTGCATCATAGAGATCATTTCTGATTGACCCCCACAGTCTGTAAGGAGTTGATCTTGAAGAGTAAGAAGGGACTTTCATAAGGGAGAAGAGGTTCACTGTAAAGGAACCAACCAAATAGAACTATGTTACAAGTAAAAATGGTGCACCCATCTAATCCAAATCGAGTTAGTCTTTAAATAGATATTCCATAGCTATTTTGCAATGAAACAACGGTTCCTTGCCCTGATGGCATAGAGCCCCAGGCCTCTTTCATCATTTGGAAAACAAATGTGTTTTCAGGCTAGTAAGGTAGACTTACTTCTAGCTGTGTTACCAGACCATAAGAAGTTCCTGCAAATACATGTAATGTGGTTGATGATAGTATCTATCATGGGAAAATACTAAGCCAAAATTGCATTATGCCAAAGAAAACAAATCTAATTAATTCCAGCCACCTAGCGTAGGATAAATGCCTACCCATCCAGCCTTGTATAGTAGATTCTAGTTTATGCAAGAGAGGGGAAAACTGACTAGAAAGAAGCTTGTGGGGACTGAGCGGGATACCAAGTATTTGAAGGGGAAGCTGCCTTCAGAAAAACAAGAATCTTAAAGGATACCCTGCTTAATACTGACTTCACCTCCACCAATATAAATAGAAAATTTCCTTGCATTAATGTGTAACCTGAGGCTTGGCCAAGATATGTAGCTGTTCCAGAAGAATCCTAATAGAAAATCTATCCCCTCAACATAATAGAAGAATGTCATCAATAAAAGCAAGGTGACAGATATGGTGAAATGCACACTTTAGGTGATAACGGAAGTTTGGTTGTTGAGATGCTATCTTCAGCATACAGGAGAGGTTCTCGTAAACAAGAAATAGAGAGGGAAAAAGAGGGTCACCCTGCCGAACTCCACACTTTCTATGGAAGAAATCATATAAGCTGCCATTGATAGCAATATATGTTAGGTTGTTGCCATTTCATGTGCAGCAAATGGACGGCACCAACCATTGACTATTGGCAGCCACC
>NW_011500373.1:40618-40868 GCF_000495115.2 Populus euphratica | reverse complement strand
TAAGAAAAGAAGAGAGAAAGAGAGGCTGCTAAAGGGCAGCAGCCCTGCTGCTATTGCAGCAATGTGTGTGAGTTGAGAGTTGAGTATGAGTGGGTGTAATCCTCCTTCTCCATGTATTTGTTTTGTATCTTTTCTCTATCTCTAATTATATTGACTGTCCCGTGGATGTAGGCGATTTGCCGAACCACGTTAAATATTGTGTCAGTGTGTTTGACCTCCTATGAGCAAATATCAGAACATCACTGGTCAA
>NW_011500373.1:37686-40526 GCF_000495115.2 Populus euphratica | reverse complement strand
AATTGTGTTTTGACCATACCATTGTGTAGAGGAGGAAGAGATGAAGCCACTAGTGAAAACCACGTCGAAATCGGACTATGAAAACCATATATTGTTAACATGATTACATTAGTCATCTTATTCAATTAATGCTAATACTTGTAAATCTCGTCAAGCATTCATGATTATAACTTATGTTAACAACAAATCAAGTTCCTTTCATAGCTCAGGTGTCGGTTATACCATACATTATGGGCTATGAAAGTGCCAAGCATTTGTTGTACCAAGTGTTATACAACATAAATCAAGATTAGTCATTTAACAAGCAAAGTATTAAAGAGTGAACAAGATAGCAAATATAAAACATGTTAGTATCAAACATTAAAGTCCATATTAAGTTTACATTATACTTATTCTTACACCATTAGTGTAACCTTTTCACCTTGACATAATTAACTTAGCTAGACATAATGAAAGAAAGCAAAATAGATAAACAAAATAAGAACATAAAAGTTAACTAAGTAAAGGAAAGGAAATGAAAGGCATAAACTTAATATTAATGAAAACAAAGCATAAAAAATACAAAGAGAGAAAGGAAGAGCATGATCTTGATCTGGACACCAAGATGCCTAAATGCATGGCAAATGCCTCCTTTTATAGGCCAAAAATGGGAACTATTGATTTGATGACTAATTGATAAGTGGGTGACCAACTTTTGACTTGGTGACAATCCTTATCTTCTCTTGTCTGCCCAAAACGTCATTGATAACGTCAAAATTGGAGCCAGTTGCAAACATGAAAGTTGTAGGCAATTGTCTCAGCTTTCTTGTGTAAAAACTTCAGCTCATTTGGACTTCTAGAACTCCAGATATGGCCAAAATACCGAACAGTGCTCGGGCTGGAAGACAGATTCGGGCTTCTTTGTTGTTGCTACAATTTGGACTTGATAATGGCCTTTTTAGATCTTGGGCTCCATATGAAAGTTGTAGGCCTATGTCTTACCTTTCCATCCATATAAATTGGACCTAAATCTGAGATATATAGCTCCAGATATGACCCATTTACCGAACAGTGTTCCGGTTTGGATTGCACCGACATCTCTTTTCTAAGTTTGACCATCTCTTTATCCATGCAATTTAAGTTCTTCAAGTCATCAATCAATCCTTTCATTTATGTGATAGGCCTGCATTAAAAATAGATATTTACCACAAATTAAAGGTATCTTATATTATTAGATATATTATTATAAAACATGCTTTGGTTAAGGAGTTATTGATACTTCAAGTGCAAAATGATGAGATAAAACCATGATAAAAATGCAATTTTAAGTACTAATCACCACACGCGCCGGCGGGGTGACTAGACACGCGCGCAGACGCTCGCCATGTGTCACATGCGTCTTCTTCGCCCGGATGGGCTGACTTGACCCGAATATCAAAAGATCCAACCCACGCGCAAGATCCGGATGATGATGACGTCATCATGACATCACTATTTCGTCAGCATGCGAGGTGGCATGCCATGTCATCAACACGTCAGCATTGTGGGGCCCACCTACCACGTCACCAGCCGCGAGCCGAGAGTGAGCCGAGCCTAGTCGAACGAAGCTGAGTTGAAGCTGAGTCGAGCTGCGAGCCGAGGGACAAGGTTCTGTATAGCGTTGCCTATGTGTAACCGGATCTGAGATTGAATTTGAACCACTGATCAGGCCAGAATTGTTTTGATGAAATCTCAGCCCTCTGAAGTGCGATTTGGACGATTTCAGACTTGTTTCCAACTAATTTGATCATTCCGGATGCAATGGTATGGTCTGATCATTGAGATTAAAACCAGAAATGGTGATGGTGAATTATTGAAGAGAGATTGCCCGATCAGGAGGTATCTGAAGGTCATCATGGTGGTTTCTGAAGGTCATTATAGTGGTTGATGTAGATGAAGAAGAATAAATCACACATGTTTGCCCAATTATATATGATGAACTGCTAAGTAGGGAGATGTTTTAGTTGCCTTGAGGGAAGGAAAAAATGGGACACTCTAGACACCCGATTATGTGGACGTTTTGAGGTAGATAGTGGAAATTAATGAAGACCAATCTTAACAAATCTAAGCACTAATTATCTCGTCAGTTGTTGAGAAATCAAGTATAAAATCAGGATACCACAGATCACTTGCAAAGGAATGCCGCAACAAAGCTAGCAAATAGTTATATATATGGAAAGATAGTACGATGGATAGATATGGCCTAAGAAGTTCTGTCTAGGAGATTGAGTTTTAAGCGGGACCTGTGTGACCCCTCCAATTTTTCCTGGGAACTTGCTTAGTGGAAGGATTATCCATATGATACTATTTTTGTATATATAGCAGTTTGTAATGAAACGGTTGAAGACTAGCAATATGACGGCACAAGGAAACAGTTGGGTTTCGTATGATCAAGGATTTGATAAAGTGGTGATTTCTCCAAAGAAATTAGATTCGGTGACTGTAATTTATCGAAGGGATAATTGATGAAGACCCTGATAATGAAAGAGAAATACAGTAATGGGATAAAGATTGGCGTCCTATTTTGACTTGGATAGTTGTTGTGACAGAATGAGCTACTATCAAACATAAGCAAGGAATAAGGAGAAATCTGAAGAACTAAAATTGCACAAGAGCACACGGAAATTGTGCAAGAGTACCCGGAGGATCCAACGAGGTACTATAATTAGACAACAAGTGCAAGGAGAAGAAGAGTTCCCAGATGAAGCTCATAGGAGAGACTGTGTGAAAAAGTTATACAACAAGAAGTCTCTTGTGCTCTTGATAAAGGCAACAAGCGAGGACCTTTCCAATGCATGCAAGGATGGAAAGATGAGCTGTTG
>NW_011500373.1:7015-37653 GCF_000495115.2 Populus euphratica | reverse complement strand
GCCTGTGATAAAAGGCGACCGCCTATGATGAAAGGCGAAGACACCAAAGGAAGTTGGTGTGGGTGGAACTGTCAAGCAGAAAGACACAAAAGCTCCAAACATAGAAATCGAGGTGGAGGATTGTGATGAGTATACCACAACTTTCTCTTTCTATGTAATTAGTGGCAGTGATCTGTCCCATAGTCCACATGGTGGTAGAGAATTTTTGGAGCCACTTTGAAGCATCCCAGCTGAAGGAGGATGCAACCGCCTATGAAAGATGAAGACACCTTAAATAAAAGGTGTGTGGGCCATAAAAATAGCCCAAGTACAAACCGTCACATGATAACGAATGGAAGAGTGGTGAGCTTGTGATTATATTGAGATACTCAGATAATGACTGTCGCACTTGCAATATCTATTTGAGGGGGTGTTATAAGCTTTGATGAATCATTCCGAACTGAGCATGGTTGATACGCTCAAAGGAGAATGTTGTTTTAAAGACAAGCATTAACACTATTCAGATATGATGTGGCAGACCATCTGATTCTGATGATCTTTTTATGTGAGAAAAGGTGTGCTTTGGTTACTCTGGTGATTGAAAGGTTTGACGAGTACCTGTAAACTTGGCCACGAACGCTCTTAGAATGGTAAGCTTGGAAGAGCTGCAAGATGCAAGCGTGTGTTGAAGAAGCAAGCGGACAGTTGCCCCACATGAATGGCAAAGGGGGTGATTGTTAGGTTTGTTGCCATTTCATTTACAGCAAATGGACGGCACCAACCATTGACTATTGACAGCTACCATTGTTGAATGAGCTAGAGTTAGTGACCATTAATGTTGACAACAAAGCAAGAAGAGCTGCCATGGATGCCTATAAAAAAGGCATACGTGAGAGAGCAAAATGCGAGATAAAGTGGTGAGTATATGTAAGAGAAGAAGAGAGAAAGAGCGGCTGCCAAAGGGCAGCAGTGTGTGTGAGTTGAGAGTTAAGTATGAGTGGGTGTAATCCTCCTCCTCCATGTATTTGATTTGTATCCTTTCTCTATCTCTAATTATATTGACTCTCACGTGGATGTAGGCGATTTGCTGAACCATGTTAAATATTGTGTTAGTGTGCTTGGCCTCCTATGAGCAAATATCAGAACATCACCGGCCGAAATTCCCTACAACATAGAAGGAAGAAGTTTCCACATAAAACATAACAAGATGGGCAAAACGATGAGGGAAACCCAGTAGATGAAGAAGCTCTCTAAGAAAAGGCTATTGCATCGATCAAAGGTTTTCTTGAAATCAAATTTTATGAGGCATTATAGGGAGGTTCTCTTTTTGTCATAATGCCTAAGAAACTCTTGAGCTAGATTGATGCTATCTATCATATTCCTTTTTCCAAAGAAAGCATTTTAAGCTGGATCAATAATGTCTTTGAGGGCACAGTTGAGTCTTATAAAAAGAATCTTAGAGATCACTTTGGAGACCATAGTGCAGCATAGGATAGGCAGAAAATTATTGGCAAAGTTAACATTAATAAATTTCAGGACTAGAGCAATAATGGAATGATTAATTTGCTTGAGAAATACGAATAGTTAACATAATATAGTCATAGATCTTAGGTTGTAACTTGATCATGAGCGAATTTGTTGATGTTGCACCCACGAAGTATGGAAAGTGCCAAACATTGGGAACTACCCGGGGAGGAGTTAGGAACAGGAACAAGGAGAAGCGAAAACCACTTAAATGGAGGAATCGATTGTATTTCGTCCTTTGTTCCCCATAGCAACTGGGTATCAAAAAGCACCAAATTTGATGACTTATTAAAGGAAAGACGAAATAAGAGCATGCTATTGAAGACGTTGCAACATATGTCGGGAAGGCTTCCGTTGATTGTGTACAAACAAAATACGAGTCCAAAGGCAGGGTAAGAAAGGGTTTAGCTAATGGAGATATTAACTCCTCCGGGAACCAGTAACGCGTAAACCATGTCAAACCAAGATTGATCAATATCCGAACGGAACGGATTCGAACTTCTCCTAGAATAGTTTCCGGTGCGAAATGAATAGGATATATATGAGTAATTCAAAGGAGAAATAAAAAGATTTTTTAGTAGAAAGCAAAACCAAGAATTTCCTAGATTCCAACTCAAGTTCAGTTCACTTTTTGCGGGCCAGTACTACTTCGATAGATGAGCGGATACTACTATTTTTGGGGTCATCAGAAAAGAAAGAAATATCCAATTTCATAACATGAAATGTTTTTTTAGTTCTTTAAAAGAAAATCTACTCAAATCGAAGTCCTAAACCGCCACACAGAAATTACCCCCAACTTTGTCCCAAGACTTCTTGAAGAAAAGAGATGATTATCCATCAAGACTAGAAGCTTTGTCATTTCTAATGTTGAAAAGAGTTTCCTTGATAACTTCATTGGACACAGGACCTAAGAGAAAATCAGAGTGGGATCCATGAAGACAAGGACCATTATGAACAATATCCTTATTATTAGTATTTAAAAGTTTATTTTTATCAATGTTTTATATCATTATTTTGCACTTTAAATATTAATAACTCCTTAACCAGAACATGTTTTATAATAACATGTTTAATAATATAAGATACTTTAATTTATGGTAAATGTTCATTTTAAATCCAGGCCTATCACATTGACATGACAAAAAGATTGATGTCTTCTCCCAAGTGCAGGTGTGTCGAAGTAATAAATAACTCGGCAAGACTGGGGTCAAATCACATGGAGGTTATTTGTATAAATTATAAATAACAACAACAACAACAATAGTAGTAGTAATAAAGAAGAAGAAGAAGAAGAAAAAGTTGATGAGAACTTTGAGATGGAAGATTAATGTAAGAATTAAACAATGATAAAAGCAAATGTCAAGGTTAAAGGATCCACTAATGGTATTTCAAACAAGTATAATATAAACTCTTATTATTCAACTGGAAACCATACATAAAGGAGGTTCCAATTATATTATAAATTGTTAACATGATTACATTAGTTGTCATATTCAATTATAAATTGTTAACATGTTACATTAGTTGTCATATTCAAATAGTGCTAATACTTGTAAATGTTGTCAAGCATTCATGATTATAACTTATGTTAACAACAAATCAAGTTCCTTTCATAGCATAGGTATCGGTTATATTTCCTTTCATAGCTCAGGTGTCGGTTATACCATACATTATGGGCTATGAAAGTGCCAAGCATTTGTTGTACCAAGTGTTATATAACATAAATCAAGATTAGTCATTTAACAAGCAAAGTATTAAAGAGTGAACAAGATAACAATTATAAAACATGTTAGTATCAAACATTAACGTCCATATTAAGTTTACACTATACTTATTCTTACACCATTAGTGTAACCTTTTCACCTTGACATAATAAACTTAGCTATAGATAATGAAAGAGAGAAACATAAATAAATAAGATAAGAATATAAATAAGATAAAAGTTAGCTATGTAAATGAAAGGAAATGAAAGGCATAAAAAAGATATTAATGAAGGAAAAACTTAAGCATTACAAAAATATAAAGAGAGAAAGCAAGAGCATGATTTGAAAACCAAGATGCCTAAATACATGACAAATACCTCTTTTTATAGGCCAAAATTGGAAACTATTGATTTGATGACTAATTAATGAGTGGGTGACCACATCTTGACTTAGTGACAATCCTTATCTTCTTGTCTGAATAAAATATCATTGATAACATGGAATTTGAACCAACCTTCTATATAAAAGTTCTAAGAAATTGTCCTAGCTTTCCAGAAAAAAAATTGAGGTCATTTAGACTTTTAGAACTCGAGATATGGGCTGAACACTGAACAATGTCTAGATTGCAAGACAGATTCAGACTTCTACATTTTTGCTAAGATTTGAACTTCCAAACAACAAAATTGCGTCTTGACTTTTCATGAAAGTTTTATGCCTATGTCTTAGCTTTCCATCCATATAAAGTACATCTAAATTTGAGATTTACAGCTCCAAATATAACCCCATTGCCGAATAGTGTTCCAGTTTAGATTGCACTAACATCTCTTTTCTAAGCTTCACCCTCTCTTTATCCTTTCAATTTTAATACTTCAACTCATCAATTAATCCTTTTATTTATCTGATAGGCCTGTATTTAGGATAAACATTTACCATAAATTAAATGTATTTTATGGTTTCAAACTTGTTATTATAAAACATGCTCTAGTTAAGGAGTTATTGGTACTTCAAGTGCAAAATAATGACATAAAACCTTGATAAAAATGCACTTTTAAGTACTTATTGCACATAAATGAAAGGATTGATTGATGAATTTAACTACTGAAATTAAGAAAATAAAAAGATAGCTAAGTTTAGAAAAGAGATACTGATTTAATTTAAACTAGAAAACTGTTTAGTAATTGGGTCATATCTAAAGTTATAGATCTTGGATTTCAGTTTGGTTTATATGGATAGAAAGCTAAGGCATAAGCCTAAAATAATCATAAGAGTCTAAGACTCAATTTTGCTCTTTGGAAGTTCAAATCTTAGCATCAAAAGAGAAGTTCAAATATGTTCTATAGCCCAAATACTATTCATTGCTTAGCCCATATCTCGAGTTCTAAAAGTCCAAAATGCACTGATTTATTTTTTATTGGAAGTTGAGACAATTTCTTAGAACTTTCATGAAGACTATTTGTTCAAATTCTGATGTTAGCAATGATAATTTGTTTAGATAAGAAGATAAGAATTGTCACCAAGTTAAGATGTGGCCACCCATTCAACAATTAATCATCAAATCAATAGTTTTAAATTTTGACCTATAAAAGGAGGCATTTAGCATGCATTTAGGTATCTTGGTTTTCAAATCAAGATCATGTTCTTGCTCTATTTCCTTATATTTTTGTAATGCTTAAGTTTTGCTTTTATTAATTTCTTTTCCAGTTGAATAATAAAAAGAGTTTATATTATACTTATTCGAAATAACATTTATTTGAGTAATAAGAGTTTATATTATACTTATTTAAAATAACATTTATCATCATCATCATCATCATCATCATCATCATCATCATCATCATCATCATCATCATCATCATCATCATCATCATCATCATCATCATCATCATCATCATCATCATCATCATCATCATCATCATCATCATCATTATTTATAATTTATATATTTAACCTCCCTGTGGTTCAATCCTGGTCTTGTCAGGTTATTTATTACTTTGACACTCCTGCACTTGGAAGAAAATATTAATCTTTTTATTATGTCACCTCATCAAAAGGAGAGGTAGATGATGAAGTGCCAATGAGGTTTTGATAAAAGTGAAAAAATTCATCAATAGAGGTAGTAAAAGCCCCATTACTACGCAGGATGGCAGGGATGAAACTTTTCCTGTGTGACTCATCAAAGCATGAAAAAAGCTTGTACCTGTGTCATTGTCTTTAAAGAAATTACACTTGAGCTTCTGAGTAAAAAACACTTTCTCAGCAAACTTTAGGTTGAAAAGACTCAGCTTCAATTGATTAACCCTATTCAGGAAAGAGATGTCATCTCTGGAATCATGCAGGATGTATTAATGATACTCCAAATCAGCCTCAACTCTAGCAACTCTCTCTGAAATGTGACTGAAATAGAGCTTGTTTAAAGTCTTCAAAGGACTCTTTAAAGACTTGAGTTTCCTATACAAAACAAACATAAAAGTACTAGCCATAATAGTATTGAAACCATAAACAAAAAAGTAATAGCAAAAGTGTGGTGAGTAAACAAGCTACGAATAAAAACATGGATAGCCTAGGGAGAGGAATCAATCATGTCAACATGAATAGTAAAAGGATTCTACAACACAACTACTCTGGCAGTACTAGTAGCTTCCATATTTTAGACAAGATTCCAGTGCTTTAGCCAAAGCCTATGCATGAGTTAAAGCTTGGATGAAACCAACTTAATCTTCAAAAGACCACAAACATCAAAATTATGCTTTTACATGAGGCAAACCAACTCATGCTACTTAAAAGGATTGTTGAGCCCTCTGACATTCTAACTGAATATGAGCATTACATAGGAAAGGGTGGAGGGGGAACCTTACCACTCCTAGTTGTTCGAGATGTGCTCCTTTTGTGACCACGCACAGTGGTTGCACCAACAATAACAACATCAGATCCTTTCCTGCATAGGGGTGCTTGGACAAGTTCTTTACCTTTAGAAAGTATGGGGTGTTTTGATCAGTGGTGGGAATGGCACTTAAAGGTGAGATCACATGTTCTTTCATAAAGAACTTTAGATGGTAAGCTTGAAAAGAAAAAAAGATGAGAGATTGTGGATTTACCAGATCAAGAAATGATCAATTCTTCTAAAAACATTAGAAGTGAAGGCTTGAATGTGTAGTCATAAAGAAAATGGATAGGGCTAAAAAGTACACAATTCAGTATGCGAGGGCTTAAAGGTGAATTAAAAGAAAAAAGATAGAGCTAGAAAACACATTATTTGATGGGTGAGAGCTAGAAAGCGCACTCAAAAGAAAAGAAATAGTGTTTGAAAGTGCACTCAAAATGATATGATCTAGGTAATAAAAAAATAATCAGATTCATATTCTAACGTAGAATATGCAACTGTCCCGTTTTACAACAATTGTTATAATTCTCAATCCGACCATTGGATCGGGTTGAAAATATATGTGGATTCTCCTGACATGTTTTCCTATATTAGGTTAACATTTTAGGTCAATTAGAGTTCAAAAAGACATGTAAATACCACCATCTTCTAGATGATGTTTTTGAGATTTTTGTTGGCTACCTCAATTACCCAAAAAGAATTAAGATGCCTAATTTTCCACCTAGTGTGGAGCTTAGCAATTAGCATTCTATTAAAATTTCGAGCATTATCAGTTATAAATCTTACTGGTAGGTTGTAGTGACAAATTAAATCTTTTGAAATGAACCTCCTAAACACCTTTTGTGTCACACATATGTAAAAGCTGACATAAACCCATTTGACATAGTAGTCTATAATAACTAACATGAATTTATTCCTATTACTGGCTTTCAGATTAATTGGTCATATAACATTCAATCCTTATTTATTAAAAGAACAAGGTAATGTAATATTAAATAATAGTGTCTGAGGTGCATTTATCTTACCACCATGTATCTGACACTTGTGATATTTTTTTTAACATAATCTATACAATCCCTCTCTATGGTCAACTAGAAGTACCTAAATCTTTACATTTGTCTTGCCATCGTATACATGTTAGTATGAGTGGCACAAATTCCCTTGTGGATTTCCTGTAATGCTTGCATAACCTCTTTCTTATTTAAACACCTAAGCAAAGTCCCGTCAAATGATTTTTTATATGGGACATCTTATCTAAGTAATAATCCATGATCATTTTCCTCAAAGTCTTTTCATTTACCTTGGAGGCTTTTGAAGGATATTCCTATTGTTGGATAACCTTTTGATGTCTTTATATCGTGGTTTTCCATCTCATGTCTCTTTTAATGAACAATAATTAGCTTAGAGATTTTTTATTTTGATGCCTTTTGGTTGGATCTTACTCCCAATATTGTTATGTATCATCAAAGCTAGGGTTGCCAAATCATCAACAAACTGATTCTTATCTCTGTTTATATGATTTTTTATATCCTTGAACTCATTTGCTAACTTCAAGAGATAATCCTGATACGTCTTCAACTTCTCATTATTGGTTTTCCATTCTACCTTCACTTGGCAAATAATTAGTAGTGAATCTTTCTAAACATTAAGTCTTTATGCTTTTAACTTTATAACATCTTTTAGACTGATGATGCAGGCTTCACACTTGACTATATTATTAGTACATTCAAATTGCAACCTTACCAAAATAGGGTACCACTTTTTTTTTCCTTAGAAAATATCACTACTTCAGTCTCATTTCCTGATACATTCACTGCTTCATCAAAGTACATGGTCCACCTATTGTTTATCCCACCATCATCTTTAACTGTTAGCCAACCTCACCAGGAAGGTCAAAATTTAATGGTTCATAATCTTCCACAACATGATCTGCTGGGTGGTCAACAATCACACTTCCTTTTACAACCTTCATTGTCATATAAATAATGTCATATTTTACTAACAACACTTGCCATCTTGCTATCCAGTTTGACAAGTAAGATTTTTTATAGATTTATTTGAGTGAATCTAGTTTTGAGATCAATTAGGTTGTGAAGTACAACATATACTACTTGAGCCTTTTTAAGCCCCAAACCAAAGCACAATATAGCCTTTTGATGACATTATATCGGGATTTATAATAATTAAACTTCTTGCTTAAGTAGTAGATAACTTGCTCTTTCCTTCTTGACACATCGTGCTGGCCTAACATGCATCCCAAGGTCATTTTCATCATCGTCAAATATAGGAACAAAGGTCTTTCTAGTATAGGAGGCATTATCAATGACGGATTTTACAAATACCTTTTAGTCTTGTTAAAGGCTTTTTATCAATCACTGTCTCATAACCCAACAGTTTTCTTTCTAAGTAAACAAAAAATTAGCTCGCACGTTATTGTGAGCCTAATATATGAACTGGGCTATGTAGTTGAAACACCTAAGAAAACTTCTTATTTCTTCCTCTAGATTTGGCATCGGCATATCCTGGATTTTCTTTACTTTCTTTAGATTAACTTCTATTCTTCAACTGCTTACTACAAAACCTAAAATTTTTTCGATCCTTACCCTGAATGAGCATTTTGAGGGATTTAGTCTTAATCAAAATTTTTGTAACCTTTCAAATAATTTTCTCAGTACTTGCTCATGATCTTCCTTTTTCTTTGATTTGACAAGTATATCATCTATATAGACTTCCATTTCTTGGTACATCATGTCATGGAACAAAGTGACCATTGCTCTTTGATACGTGGCAATGACATTCCTCAATTCGAATGAAATCACTTTATAAGTAAAAGGTTTCCCTAGACGTGAAAAATGTAGTTTTCTCTTTATCTTCCTATGCTATTCTAATCTTATTAAATCCTGAGAAGCCATCCATGAATAAGTATGTGACACTCTTCGCAACATTATCAACTTAGACATTTATGTGGGGTAAAGGAAAGTCAACCTTTAAGCTTGTCTTGTTCAAGTCTCTGTAATTCACACATACACTGATCCTGCAATATTTCTTAGAAATTACAACTACATTAGCCACCCATTAAGGATAATGGACCACATTTAGGAATCATGCATCCAATTGTTTCTATATTTTTGCCTTCACTTTAAGTAGTATATCTAAGCGTATTCATATAGTCTATTGTTTAGCTGGCTTACTTCTTTCCATCAAATAAATCCTGTATGCCACTATTTCAGTGATCCTTATAGTATCATAGAACTATTAAGCCAAGCTTCTCATTAGATGCTCATAGTATGGGGGACTTAAAAGTGTTGGCGAACAACATCACCATTTCTATTTTTATTAGTAGAGGTTGGACATGTATTGCTTTATTTTGTCATCTTTGCATATATGCTCTCATGGATTCTTGGTTTCCTTTCTTCATGGCTATCAGATTGGTCATGTTAGCAATAGTTGCCAAATTGAATTTATACTACTTTAAGAAGACGTCTGCCATATCCTTATATTTATTAATCTTGGTACTATCTAGTCTCATATACAACTTAATGCAGATTATGAGCTTGAAATAAATAGATTAGCATTTTTTCATCATGGATAACTTCATCCATCTTGTTGCAATATGATCATAGATAAATGTTTAGGCATTCTTGTTTGGTATGCTTGACAAAGTCCAACACTCTAAACTCCTTTGACACCATAGTATTTGGAACCAAACAACCTTCAACTACTAATATAGGTCAGTCAGATCATTTCCTTCAATTGTTCTCAATCTCTCTTAAAGAACAATCCATTTATCATGGTCAATGAGACAAGTAGATCTTTTATTAGAGGGTCCTTCAGTTGTCAAATCCACAGTAACCATAGTTTGAGCTGGTTGGACAGGGTCAACATGGATAAAATGTTACCTGGTTGCTCATTCTACCCTTAACTTTTAAGGTGCATGAGGGACATGAGTTATTGGTGCCTTCATGAAAGGCTGTGCAAATCTTCATTTTCTACTCTTAAAACTCAATGCTTGTTCAATCAAATTTATGAGTCTAACTACTTAACTTTTAATGCTTTTATTTTCCCACTTAACCTTTGATGCTCTTAATTTCCTTTTGATAACGAGCCTCTATTTGAGTCTTTTCTTTGTTTTCCATCCTTTCTCTCAGTTAGATATAGTAGACCTTTAGTAGGAGACTTGCATTTCAACCTATGAACATGCATTCTAAACATATGATCATGCATTCAATATGATGAGCTTGCCCTTCAAGGGATAACATAATCACAACTCTTGCATGATGAACAAAAAATTTGAATATTGCCTAAACTCTACAACAAAAATTTCCTGAATGATGACCATTGTGTCATCCATAAGTTTTGAATTTTAGATGCTTCATGAATGACTTACCTTGATGCAAAACATGTGTAAGGTGGAGCATACACCATAAGGTTATGTTCTGATTTTTTTATGTGAGACAAAGGATAAGTTTACATTATTTGGTCTCTGAAAAGGTCTCATATCTCCACAGTGATGGTTTTTATAAAGATAGTATAGGGACATTGTGAGGAATGGTTAAGACATGTATACCCACTATTACCGAGTAGGCATTCAGATATGAGTTAAGTATTTCACGCATCTGAACCTTGACCAATAGTCATAGATTAGATCAATAATCCCCTACCTAACCTAGAAGTTTATGTATGCTTTTCAAAAATTAAATCAAGTAATGTATGAGGCATTAGTCCATATTTAATATACAAAAGCATATGCCATATTTACAAAATAATGCATGTTGATAATAATAATAAAAATGATGGAAAAAAGTAAAATTTAAATCATAAAAAAAGAAAAAAGGTACATATTAACAAAAAAAACCACAATAATTAGACAAACAAACAAAATGTAATCCACGGGTTCCAAGTGGAGTCGTCATTCTGTCGCATGTGTATGACGTTGTGATGATAATCTACCTGGATTAGGATTGTCAGGAATAATATGGTTGGAAAAGACAAGGAAATCTTGTTCTTCATTAGCAAAAAAAAAATAATGAGGGTTGCTACCTAATATTTTGATAATTAGAAACCTAATTGGTCTCATAGTTTCGGTAAAGAGACTGATTGCGCAAATGGAAGGTATTAGAAGCCTAATATGTCTTATCTAAGGTAAGCTATATTATTTATTTATCTAATATAAACTAATATAATGTTATGTTTTTTTGGTCTATCTAGAGTTTAAGAAAAGTCTTTCTCAGTAAGGAGATCTTTATTTTACCAGGTTAAAAATCTAACCATTCTAATGCTAATATAAAAAATAAAATAAACTATCTTTTTATTTAATATCAAAAATATTTTTTACGTATAAGTTCATAATTTCATATATTTAAAAAACAAAACAAATGTTTTTTGATAATTTTGAAATGTAGGTCAAAATCCTTTGAAATTTTACAAACTTGTTGTAAAATCCATGCAATATATTTTTTTCAATACATGTCAAAGCATTTTAGGTTTTTTTTTAAATGATTAAATAAATATAGGATTTTGAGCCCTATTAAAATCAATTATTTTTTTTTGGTTTTGCTTGGTAAAAATCCATTTTTCTTTGAAATAAAACTACCAAAAAAGGCTTAAAGGGTTTTTTTCTTTTTTCCAAACACACCATTAAAAAAAAAAACCTTTACAAAAATCATGGCAAACCAAACATGGTGTTGAACCCTTTGACCTAGTTTTTTTTTTTTACTTGTCCTGACTAGGTTGAGCCAAAATTTTGGTTTGACCATAAACCAAAATAAAAATCTTGGATGGACTCGAAAACAACCTAAAAACAAAACCCAAACCAGGAAAACACCTAAAAAAGATGAAGAACACAAACTAAAAAAAACTTGAACAAAACGGATTAAACACTAAAAAAAGATGAAGAACACGAAGAACACCGAAACGAACCCAGCAACGTGGAACCCAAAACAAACCAAATTTGGTCAAAATGAAGGCATATACATGTTAAAAATCATGCAAGGATCAATAATCTAGCATCCATTCACTTTGATTATTTCTTAAACATTATGATTTTGTTAGAAAAGGTTATAAACCGAAACCCTAGGATTAAAAACCATTAAAATCATGTTATTAATACAAATAAATACTAGATTATTGATTAATCATGTATAAGGAGAGGTTATATGCAAAGAAACTGATCAAAGGTGGTCCAAACCTAGTGGTTAAGACATGTTCTTTCTAAGAATATAAAGAACGTTGCCTAAAAAACCAAAAAAGATTCTCAGCCAAGGTAGTCACTACCGAACCCATAAATGGATATTTTTGGCTTTTAAAACATGCTCTTTTTATCCCAACAAGTTATAATATCATACATAAATATGTTTGAACAAAAAACTAACAAAAAAAAACATCAAAGCATTAAAATCAAGCATGAGGTACCATATTAAAAACAAAAAACTATCAACTTAAAACAACCTATATGTTCATGTAATATAGATTTAAAATTTGTTTTTTAAACTAATTTTGTGCATGAACAGATTAACAAACTCAGGGTAAATACCCTTTCTTTATCATATATGACTTAAGTTAAACAAAAACAAAAAAACAACATGGTATATTAAAAACAAACTTAAACAACAACTTTAATGTATAAAGAACATATAAAAAAACATCAAAATAACTTTATTAAATAAAAATCACATCAACTCTATGCATTGTTAAACATTCCAAACCTCAATTCTATGCTTGTAAATATTAATATAAAGTAAAAACAAATAAAAAAACACCTTAAGCAGGTCACAAGGGCCTCTTTTGGATTAGATGGTATACCTAAAATAATTACTCTCTCTCTTTTCTTTTATTTGAAAAGTTATCTCTCACAAACTTATAACGTTTAAGAAACTTGAGAAAACTTTGTACTAGCCTCCTAAACTTTCACACTTAGTTTCCTTGTCAATATTTCCCCCATTTTCCTCTCTTTTCGCTCTCTTCTTGATTTTAAAGGGAGTATTTATAGGGTTTTGCTAGGATTTCAGGAGGTTTTAAATCTAGTTTTGACTTTTTGATCATGAGAAAAGTGTTGTAAACCCTTAATAAGAATGAATTAAAGAGCCTTTATGTGTGAACACACAAAAAACAAATCAATTTTTGCATGGTAATTGCATTGTCGAGACACCTGAAATTGGTAGAGGGAATACGCATATTTCATTTGGATTTAAACTTGCTCTATTTAGAGGTTTGTAACTCTATATTCATTCCTTAATTTTTAAAACACAGCTCAGTCAACCAAACGACGTGTCTCACATTCTCTTTATTAAATCTAAATGACACGTCATTTAGAGTTTTTAATTTAGGATCGACAAATTTTAATTGAGTTCATATTCTTCCAATTGCTTTTAATTATACCTATAACTTTCTCTAAACTTTTATTTTCATGTAATTTCACTATTATCAAACCCAATTACCAACTCCAAAGTTAACCGCTATTTTAATTTTAATCTTTGGTTTTGAATTTGTGATTTTCAACCCTCAATTGACTAATAAACTTGTAATTTTTTTAATTTAATGCTTGATTTGGTTAATTTTAGCCCCTAAAATCATGTGTTTTTTTTTTCAGTTTGGTCCTTCATTTTGGATTTCTTCAATCAAATCTCTAATTGCCTATCAAACTTCAATATTTATACAATCAAGCCCATGATTTGATAAAATTAACTCAAAAATTACAATTCGACACTTAGACTTTATTTTCTTCCAATTAAAGCCTAAATTTACTTTAAAAATTATTTTTTCTTACAATTAAACCATTAATAAGTTCAATTAAGCCTTGAAAAATTTCAATTCAGTCATTTAACATCCAATTTTAAATTTTCTTTCTCAAATTAAATTTTCTTTACCGATAATGCCTTCATCAATAAAAAAATATATTGTCAAATTTTATAATCTTATAGATTTTAATATTCCTCAACCAGCCTTTGACAATTTTCTAGATATTTTGGTATATTCTCCTTACTAATATATTTTTGCAATTTTCTTCTAGCAATTTTTTTTAATTTTCTCTTATTTTTCTCTTGTAATTTTTATATGAGGCTCCAAAATGAATAATACTAATGTTAAAGATAAAATTAAAATTGAAAAATTAATTGAAAAAAAGACAAAAAACTAACTTTAATCTTCTCGAATTAACTCGCCAAACCCATTACAAGAATCATGAGATAAGAACAATCTTATTAAAATCAAATGACAAAATATAATTACTAATCAATTCAATATTAAAAAAAATTAAAAAAAATCAAATAAATAAATTCAAATGACAAAATATAATTACTAATCAATCCAATATTAAAAAAAAATTAAAACCAACTAAGTTATCATGTAAAACCTTAAATATAAAAAAATAAAAATATTATTCAATTGAAAGATATAGTAAAATCCATTTCTTATTTAGTATTTTGTTATTGAATCAAAAGAAGGCAATTTCATTTTATGAATTAACATTCATAAACAATAAATTAAGTTATAATATTTTGGTATTTGTTTGGAATTTTTTTAATTAAGTTTTTAATTGTCCATCAAATTTTAATATTTATGTAATTAAATGCATGATTTGATCAAATTAACTCTTAAAAATTACAATTCAACACCCAAAACTTTATTTTTTCAATTAAAGTCTAAATTAACTTTAAAAATTAATTTTTCTTGCAATTAAACCCTTAATAAATTCAATTAAACCTTAATAAATTCCAATTGAATCATTGAACATCCAATTTTAAATTTTCTTTCACAAAATAAATTTTTCTTTACCAATAATTCCTTCATTATTAAAAAAAAAATATACTATTAAATTTTCTAATCTTATATATTTTAATATTGCTCAACCAGCCTTCAACAATTTCCCAAGCATTTTTATATATTCTTCTTACTTGTATATTTTTGTGATTTTTTCTAACAATTTCTTTTTTAATTTTTTTGTACTTTTTTTTTTAATTTTTTATATGAGACTCCAAAATAGATAACAACACTAATGTTAGAAAATAAAAATAAAATAAAAATTAAAAAATCAATTGAAAAAAACAAACCAACTTTAATCAACTCATCAAAACCATTACAAGAATCATGAGATGAGAACAATTTTATCAAAATCAAATTAAAACAAATCACAAATCATGATTACAAATCAATCCAATATTAAAAGATAAAATAAAAAATTACTTATTAAAAGATAAAATAAAAAAATTAATTAAAAAAATTAAAATTAAATTAACCCGTAAAACCTTCATAAAACTAAAATAACCTTATAAAAAAAAGTTCAATTATTAATAAAATAAAAATAAAAATAAAAAAATAAAAATATTATTCCAAATATAATAAAATCCATTTCTCTTTTAGTATTTTGTTAATTAATCAAAAGAAGGCAGTTTCATTCTAAAAAACCTAGCTGTGCTTTCCATGAATTAACCTTCATAAACAGTAAATTAATTTATAATTTAAGGTCATAGAGACTAAATTGTTATTATATCGCTAAAAAAACAGGACTAAATTATTATTTTACACCAAGTAAAACCAACACCACTTTAGCTCTAGCATCTTCAGTCGTAACAGCAGAGCACCACCCAAAAATTTCCTGGAATCTGCCAAAATACTCGCTGAGCTACAACAAAGCATTCACCACCATCCCTCAACCTCGAAACATCAAAACTTGGCTGCAGATAAGGATTTCACCTATTGATTTTTAACCAAAGACGTTCTTTAGAAGGCCACTAGTTTATAGCATTTGCACAGTTTGCTGAAATATCTACCGCAATTAGCTGTCAAGAACTTGTAAAATGATACGGTTTATAAAATTCCTTTGACAAAAATGATCCGACTTTGCCCTCACTCTTCCTAGGATAGATAATTGGTAAATGTACAGGCAGGTATTCTAATTTCTACAGAAAACACCTTCAATCTAAATTCTGCCGTGTCCTCCATTGATTTAACTTCACTAAATCTGTGACAACTGTAAATCTACCTCTTTTGATTGGACGGGGGAAGCCATGAATGTTCGCATGATTTACTCCAACAGCCCAGCCACAAAAAAACGTAACTATTGGAAACGTTTTCTTTCTCCCCTTCCCCTCTTTAACTAGTGAGTGAGATGGTAATTGAGTTTAAATCAGTTGCTTACAGGCCAACGTTTTCTATCCTCCATAGGCATTCTTTTCGCAGAGGGGAGTCTGTAAATATTGCTTTGATGAAATCTTTTACCTGCAAAAGTAAAGGACTTCTAAGCACTGATGAACATATAACACATACCACCAGTAAAATACAGTTAGGAAGTACAACTAGTGGAACACTTTTTCCTTGCTCTACTAGGAATGAAGCTGGAAGCAGAATAAGAAGAAAATCAGAACTCTGGTTGTATAATTGAGTTCTTAGATAACAAAGAACTTTTATTTTTATTTTTTTTAGGGGTGGTGGTGGGGGCGCTAATGATGTGTCTAGAGTCCTTTCACCGTACATCCATACCGAAGACATAAATTCCCCTCGCCTCACTAGCACTGCGCAAGTTAGCAGGACAAGATCAATGGCTGGGGGTTACAGATAAGGTATCTGACATATTGGCTTCTTGCTAGTGAGCAGAGTCAAACTCAAACGGGGGACGCTAATGAAAGTAGGAGGAACCACTAGATACAACTTTTGGTATTACAAGAAAAATTCACCATGGCAAGAGCATCTGGTAAAACTAAAATGTAACTACCTTCCTTTTCCATCAAATTATAGCAAAACCTATAGATGAGAAGTATGCCTAAATGGAATCCATTCAAATCAAATTGGAAACAACAAAGTATAGAATTCAAGACTCATAAAAATAATTCCAACTCTTATAGATGGAAACATGAAAAAAGTAGGGTCATTGCTGAATGTGCAACCCAGCTATTTAATGCAAGAGATAGAGAGTTTGCCACAAAGACATACCAAGAGAAGAGAAGGCAAAAAAAATAGTAATTGCTTTTTCTCAGATATGCATATATACCTCTAGCATCGTAAACCCAATGCTGATGAGTTCCCCACTTTCCCATGCTGTTGTAATGGATTTTAAAGGCATGTCCAGAAGTTCTGAAAATTACAAAAAAAACTACAGATAAGAACAAACATTGGTTGCAAGACAGCCATTTGCCATCCACCAGTTTCAAGAGATAACTTGATTGACAGACTGAAACTTGCCTGCAACTTTACGGATTTTACGTAATGATGGTATTAGATCATCTACAAGACTTGTATGATACTCTTCTGGCCTCTCCTTTTGAATGACAGTACTCAGAGATTCCATTAAAGATGATATGCTTTCCAGCATCAAATGGATCAGTCTTTGAAGCTGGGAACATATGAACAGATTAGATGTCTAGTAAACAAATAAGTAGACACAAAATGAAAATTCATAGTAAATGAACGTACCTGTAATGTTTCCTCAGCTGCCATATCATCTAGGAGGAGTATGTCTTTCGTGATTCTAGAAAAAACTGACTCCAGAACCATACACAAGCTTTTCTTGTAAGTAGATGGCAGCAAGAGTGGCTCCCAGATAATATGTACTTTTTCAAGAATAAAAACAACCTGATCATGAAACATTTAGCTCTAGTCATACAGTTAAAAGAAAGACAATAACAAAAGAAAAGAAAAAAAGTGCAGTAATAAAATATATGAACCTGATCTATGCTAAATTTTGCTGATTCAAATTGCTGAACCTGATGAGTGTTCTGAAAACCATCAGCACCATCTATGGCCTAATAAAACAGTATTTTTCATGAGTTGAGAGAACAGATAGTTCAAAATGTCAAGGTGAAAAAAATTCTGGCATTGTCAGAGTAATGTTTCAGTCACTAAACCTCTTTCAAATTAGAAATAACAAGCTGAATTTGTCTCTGCAGTATCTCCTCTGCCATTACTTGAAATCGAGGAGCCAAATCAACAAAAACAGCATGTTCCTTGATGGAAATTGGAAAGTCTGACCGATACTGAAACATCATTTGAACACATGCAAACAGTTATTTTTCTATTCCACTTAAAAATCAAGTTTACACAAAATTCGTTATTAATAAATCTCCTTACTGAAACAATAGAGGTGGATGTCATATAAAGAGTCCAGGAGAAGAAAATGAAAAGCAGACTGCTGCAGAATTATGGATTCCTAATTTCTAGATTACAGCATTACACATGAGAAAGAGAGAAGAAGAAAGAAAAACTAGCATTAATACAAACAGATTAGCCGAATTATAATACATCGATACCTCAAATGCCAGTCCAAGTATCTCTTGAGATAGATAGAAACAGTCATTGTGCATGAGAACAGCAACCTGGTTGACTCCATCAAGCTGCCTTTCTAGCTTCATAAGTTAAATTGAAAGTTACTAACATAATCGTGACATGGACAGGCCATGAAACACCCATATTTTTTGTTTTTAGCAATCATAACGATTGCAGAATAAAGAAACAGCAAGCTCTGGTAGAAATGAAACATGCTACAGGAATAATCCATCTCAAAAGAAAAACCAAAAATAGGCTTCTCAATAAATTTAGGAAATTGAGCACAACAAAGCCATTGCAAGGAGTGTAAAAACAAAGCTCAAATGACATTATTATTTAAAAAATCAAAGCAGCTTTGTTGACAGTAGCTGATTATAATTAGCCTTAAATCAAGGAGAAAGAAAAACCTCCACATAATGAAAGCATAGAAAAAATAATTCCCTACCAAGTTTTAACCCATGCTTTTAGCAAATGTAAGTTGCAGTGGTTTTTATACACAAATAGCTACATATATATAAGTTTTGCAATTAAATCTTTGAGACAAGAGACTGCCTTCCATGCACTAACCTTGACAGGAACAACAGCCTCATAGAGAAGTATAGCATCCCTGGCAGCATGATAGAACTCCAATGCAACTCTGGGAGAAGACAAGCAAATGTCCTGCACCAAATGGCTATTAATCATGAGCATAGTGAATGCGCTTTAGGTGTGAATTTAGAAGCCATACAGCTTAGACTTTTCAACACTCCAACAAGAAAAACATGCACATGCTTGAAAGAACTCAGGACATCTAAATTATCATGTGTATATGAGTTTAAGTTTTTGTATCTTTAGACCAGTTACCTTAAGTGTCTGATGTACAAGATCCATCAGTTGAGTAGCTGCTTTGGACACCAAACACCTCTCGGATAGAAAAAGCAAGTCAACAACATGTTCATAATACTTTACAGCTGTCCCACTATTCTTCATTGGATGACCTCTTCTTGTATATTCCTGCAGAAATATTCATCATTCATGATTTAAAACATATCTTAGTATCTAGAGACATGCATTTCAATCTTAGAAGCTCACTTGAGGAATAGTGAAGTCACACTGTAGAAGCAAATTTCTAGCCTTAGCCAAGATTTCGATCTTCTTCCTAGAAGCAAAGTGAAGCTCGACATTTTCAGCAAAGTTGCTCAACTTTTGGTCTGTGTTATCAGATGCTGAAATAAATGCCATTTCCTTCAAAGCAGTTTCAAACTCGTATGTGTCTTTGATGATCTTCTGAAAGCCAGCAAGTTTAGAAGCATCTTCAGGGACAGCCTGGAACATGAACTCACACTCAATTTCATCCATGGGGCTTCTGCCAAAGATAATTGCATAAATATAAAATATATATATTGTGAGAAAATATTGCCATTCAGTATGTCACCGATGCTATCAACCATGAACTTTGGTGGATCATTAGGAATTCAGTGGATCACTATGGATTCATGAATAGATGTGATAAAATATATTTTCTAGTTGATAAACAATCTGACTGATCATCTGATATGATGCTATCGAGGACCAAGTTAATGTCTTATATGTTACCAATTAAATTCTACCACCAAAATACTTAAAATCAGCTTTATTTTTATTTTTTGTTATACTAATCAATCAAACCTGCCCTTCACCCTTCAAAATACCTTTTGTTTTCAATTAAATTGAAAAGAATGAAATACTTTATTGCAAAATAGTAAAATCTAAAGCAAAGATTTTGCAATTGTTTGGGGATAAAACTTGATAATAAAAGCTTTTAACAGATACTTGATTTAAGTAGATATTTCTAAGTAAAAGTGGATAATGAATCAATAGAATACAAGTACCGGGTTCATGAAATTGTGGAATGTAAAATGGCAAAAACAGGTGAATTGACATTAAAAATATGATTTTCAAAATATGTAAGTTAAGAAAAATTATGAAGTATGCGAATGCATAATCATTTGTTTGACAGTTACCATTAGACTTTTAAATTTGAATATTATTTCAAGTCAATTAAATGATCATATATATGATCCTGATTTTTAATTTTTAGAACATGTAGACCTGTTTACCTCAAGAATTTTTCATAAAAGCAATAATTGAAACAAATTATATACCAATTATGATAAGTCATATTACAAAAATTAAAAGATTGAGGTCAATATGTTATCTTTCTAAGCTTACATATTTTTTTATCTTGGTTTTATTATATGTTTCATTCTTATCTATTTAGGTTTTTAATTTTTCCCCATTTGTTATTTTTTCCATGACTTCTTCAGAAATCTAGAGCATATTCCAAAGTCAAGGTCTAAATGAGAAGTGACTGACTAATGGTATTGACATACTTGAAGTATAGGGGTTATAAGACATATTTTCAATGGACGACTGCATGTTACAAGAGACAAAGTACATAGAACTCAAGCTCATTAGCCTCTCTTACTGAACTCTTTGCATATAAAGAAAATAAAAGGCAGCATCATTTTGGACATGATTGAACATCTACTTTAAGGAGACATGCACCAGATGAATCCCCTATAATGTCTCATTCCATATCTCTACCACAAATATGAGGTCGATTTTCTTAAAGCACATCTCTCATCCATACACCTCAGCGTTTGGGTGTCTCCAGTAAATCCTAAAACCCACACTACCAATATAGTATGGAAAACTTAAATTCATATGCCAATTTCAAACTTCATAAAACTAAGTCAATGATTCACAAGCCTCCATCATGTCCAAAATTTAGCACAACTCAATGTCTGTTTGTTTGTGTCTTTTTAAAAAAAAAATATTTGATACGTCAGTACATTCAAGATTGTTACAAGTGTCCCCCATCTCACATTCATTACGGTCATAGGTACAATGGTTTGTCCAGCTAGTGTTAAAGTAGTCCCTGAATGGGACGCAACTTTATTTGAAACTGGTTGAGAATAATTACACAATTCATAGTCTACACAAGCAGGCATCATAATTTTGGATAAAATTTACAAACAAAAATAAGACAGGTTCTAAATACTTGTTTAAAGTACAAATGCTGTCCATTAATAAATGAATGTGAACTCAAACATTTGGAAACAGTATGATCAATATCAATATATCTATCTAAAGATTCAATGGGAAAAATAATAAACATAAATACCAGCATTAATGAATTACCAGGAAAAGTGAACAAAATACAGAACAGAAAATACATTGTAGCTAAAGTACAAAGATTTCAGAAAAACAAACCTTGGAGAGAAAGTTAGAAATAACAAGTTCTGATATCCTTGGCCATGTCAACCTTCCAAAGCATCGAATCCAAGAAGGATTCTCAAAACATATGCACTGGCAAACAAAGTTTATAACCTGAATAATCCTTGAATAGATGATCTCACCATCCACATCGACCTTCAATATTGGAGAAAAAGGAAATGTCAAAGCAATGATAAGCACACCCCAGTAAGAACATAAATAAGGAAGAGACCTCATTGGATTGATTTATAGACAGACACATTTACTCCATCTGTAAGACTGTTAATGCTGTTTTTGGATGGAAAGTATGAAGTTACATATTCTCAAAACAATGCCCTATCAAAATGATAAAGCAAACACTATTGGTAGGGTTTCAGCAATCTGCATAACATTCATTGCCATTAACCTCCCACTATAATAGAAACCAGTGCAATATAAGCGAAAATTTTAGAAAATGTTGTCAAACCATATTTACCATTGGATTGCTTGTTGATAGTATTTTCAATATTGCCTCAGTCATTTCTTTGGAGACGTCTTTCAGATCTTCCATTGATGAAACGGATGATCCTTTCTTTACAACAGGAATGATGACATGCTTGATCATTTGGTCAGCCACTTTAGCAAACCCATAGTCTAATATACCAATCACCTACAATAATCCATCATAAGTAAGTGAATTTGACAATTGAACTTCAAATTGCACAGAGAACCATTTGTATCAACATAAAGCACATCCACAAACAGGGGTGATTAACTAGGGGTTCCCTTTGGTTTTTTTTCTCCTACTGGTAAAAATCCAGTGAAGGGAAGAGTGTCAAATAAATGTTAATGTGAAAGGTGATTTGAGTTTTTCTATAGCAAGTAATAGTTCTTAATGCACATTAAGAAAAAGTAGTGTTTCTTTAACAGAACTAAGGCATGCAATTGCACCCCTTCAACACAAAGCCACAGAGATATTTTACCAAGGCCAAAATACTATAAATACATATCAATCAAGCTTTACAAACAGGCAGTGCAATAGAGGCTTAGACAACATAATTTTTCCATATATTAAATTGAAATAAACGGGTCATAGAATTCATGAAATTGGATGTTATCACAAACACCTCAACTTCAGGCGTGATTAAATTATAAACACATCATGTTTGAAAACTACTTTCGCATTTAAACAAACAAAAATGAAGAGATGATGGGCGCACTCACTTCCATTGAGTCCAAAACACTGTGAAGATCTACAACCCCAGCAATGCCATCAACACTCAACCGATACTTGACTCGAACAATACTTGAATCTGGCTCGAACTGCACTGCATTTTCCACGAATTTCACAAGCATCTCTTGAATCTACAAACCCAAATCCAATTCCTCTAAAAAACAATGATACACTCAATAAAAATCACAAATATATCAATCACAATCCACTAAGAAAATAAATATCATCATTTCACTTAAACTAACACAACGATCTTACTCAAATGAAGCATTTGTTAACTCCTAAGAAAACAATTCTGCGCTTCTATATATCCAGCAAGACTTTCCGTCATTTTCCTTCTTTTTTTTTTCTCAGCAACCAAACAGAGCTTAGCTATCTCTCCAAAAATAAATAAATAAATCGAAGAAAGAAAGCCATTACCTCCTCGAAGCAATCGAGCCACTCCTTCCTCAACAAACCATACACAACAGGCTCTCTCTCCTCCTCATCACCGATCCTCAATACCTTCTTCAAATCCCTAATATCAACAGCCGCAAGTCTCAGCCGTCCATTCTTCACTCCCTCTTTTATCCCTCCCAACCTCTCACTAATTCCCACAATTATCCTCACCAACTCCAATATTTCCCTCTTTTCCCTCGCCTCCTTCAACTTCCCACTCAACTCCTCAACAATCTCCCTAATCTCGCCATCAATCGGAGAATCGGAAACCAGAGCTAGAAGATCTAATAAGCACTGGTTAATCTGGTCGGTTCGAGAAACGGCGTCGTTGCAGAGGGAGAAGAGAGAGGAGAAGTCGCTGTGGTGAGCGAGGATGTAGGATTTGACTTTCGATTTGATTTGGAGAGAGTGAGATTCGAGGCGGGTTATGAGGAGGCGGAGATCGGGTGCGGAGAGGGGTGCGGTTGGGTCCCTGAGATCACTCGTTGAGAGAAGGTCTCGAACGTTGATTGCGTCGAAGAGAGCGTCCATCTTGAAACGATCAGAGGATTTTGTTTTTGTGACTGAAGGAAAGGAAAGTTGATGGCGGGGGAGAACGGAGGAGAGGAACAACGTGCGCTAGTCTGGTAGCTGTCGCGACGTGACATGAACGGCTATGGGATTGGAGATTTTCTATTAGTGAGCAAGAAAGGAAGTTTCAGCCTCGTTAGAGTTTGAAATTTACTAAAAGGTTGCTTGTAACCATTTAATTTAATTTATAGACAAATTTAAATTGATTTGATAATTTATTATAGTTTTTATGTTAGATACGTTGCCCGCATTTCATAATAAATGGAACAACAATTTTTTTTTATGTAAAAAGAATTTAAGTTAAAAAATCTTAAGCTTCAAAGACTTTAAGTTCGATTAAAATGACATTTTAAATAATAATAATAAAAATAATAATAATAAAAAAATTCATAAAAAAATAATAAATAAAAGATAAAAATAATTAATTCGAGTTTATCTAGATTGTCGAATAATACGATGCTAACTGATGCAATCAAAAAATTGATATTTTCTTTCCAGTATAAGAATGTCGAAGTAATAAATAATCTAATAAGACTGGGATCGAACTATAATGATGTTAATTATATAAATTATCAACAACAACAATAACAACAACAAGAAAAAGTTAAAAAGGACTTTGAAATGTAAAATTAATGTGAAGATTAAACAATAAAAACAAATGTTAAGGTTCGAGAATCAACTAATAGTATTTCAAATAAGTATAATGGTATGTCAAACAAGTATAGTATAAACTCTTATTATTCAATTGGAAACCACACACAAAGGAGGTTCCAATTGGATTATAAATGGTTAACATGATTATATTAATTATCTTATTCGAATAATGCTAATATTTATAAATGTTGTCAAGTATTCATGATTATAACTTATGTTAATAACAAATCAAGTTTCTTTCATAGCATAGGTGTAGGTTATACTATACGTTTGAGCTATGAAAGTGTCAAGTATATATTGTACCAAGAGTTATACAACATAAATCTAGATTAACTATTTAACAAGTAGAGTATTAAAAGTGAACAATATAACAAATATAAAACATGTTAGTCTCAAACATTAAAGTCTATGTTGAGTTTATACTATACTTATTCTTACATTATTAGTGTAAACTTTTCACCTTAACATTATAAACTTAACTAAATATTATGAAAGAGAGAAACATAAATAAAGAAGATATGAACATAAATAAGATATAGATTAACTAGGTAAAGGAAATGAAATGAAAAGCATAAACAAGAGATTAATGAAAGCAAAAATTAAACATTACAAAAATCTAAAGAGAAAGAGCAAGAGCATGATCTTGATTTGAAAATCTAGATGTCTAAATGCATGACGAATGCCTTGTTTTATATGTTAAAATTTGAAACTATTGATTTGATAACTAATTGTTGAGTGGGTGGCCAACTCTTGACTTGGTGATAATCCTTATCTTCTTGTTTGAACAAAATGTCATTACTAACGTCAGAATTCAAATAAACTTGAATCATGAAAGTTCTAGGAATTTGTCTCAGTATTTTTTTTAAAAAAAAATTAAATTCATTTGAACTTCTAGAACTCAAGATATGGGTTCAACACTAAACAGTGTCTAGGCTGCAGAATAAATTCAGATTTCTCCATTGTTACTAAGATTTAGACTTCCAAATAGTAGAATTAAGTCTTACATTCCTATGAATGTTTTAGACCCATGTCTTAGCTTTTTAGTCATATAAACCAAATTAAAATCCAAGATCTACAGCTTCAGATACGACTTCATGACTGAACAGTGTTCTAGTTTAGATTGAACCAGCATCACTTTTTTAAACTTCACCCTTTCCTTGTCTTCTCAATTTCAGTAGTTGAACTCATCAATCAATCCTTTGATTTATGTGATAGGCTTGCATTTAAAATGAACATTTATTATAAATTAAAGGTATCTTATAGTATCAGACATGTTATTATAAAACATGTTTTAGTTAAGAAGTTATTGATAATTCAAGTGCAAAATGCTGATATAAAACTGATTAGTACTTAAAAGTGCATTTTTATCACGGTTTTATATCATCATTTTGCACTTGAAGTATCAATAACTCCTTAACTAAAACATGTTTATAATAATATATCTAATAATATAAGATACCTTTAATTTATGGTAAATATTCATTTTAAATGCAGGCCCATCACATAAATGAAAGGATTGATTGATGAATTTAAGAACTTAAATTGAAAGGACAAACAGATGGCTAAACTTCGAAAAGAGATGTCGGTGCAATCCAAACCAGAACACTGTTCGGTAATTGGGTCATATCTAGAGCTATAGATCTCAGATTTAGGTCTACTTTATATGGATGGAAAGATAAGACATAGGCCTATAACTTTCATATGGAGCCCAAGATCTAAAAAGGCCATTTTCAAGTCCAAATTGTTGTAACAACAAAAAAGCCCGAATCTGTCCTCTAGCCCGAGCACTGTTCAGTATTTTGTCCATATATAGAGTTCTAGAACTCAAAATGAGCTGAATTTTTTACACAAGAAATCTGAGACAATTGTCTACAACTTTCATGTTTTCAAATGGCTCCCGTTTTGACGTTATCAATGACATTTTGGGCAGACAAGAGAAGATAAGGATTGTCACCAAGTCAAGAGTTGGCCACCCACTCATCAATTAGTCATCAAATCAATAGTTCCCAATTTTGGCCTATAAAAGGAGGCATTTGCCATGCATTTAGGCATCTTGGTTTTCAGATCAAGATCATACTCTTGCTTTCTCTCTTTGTATTTTTTGTAATGTTTATGCTTTGCTTTCATTAATATCAAGTTTATGCCTTTCATTTCCTTTCCTTTACTTAGTTAACTTTTATCTTATTTATGTTCTTATTTTGTTTATTTATTTTTCTTTCTTTCATTATGTCTAGCTAAGTTTATTATGTCAAGGTGAAAAGGGTACACTAATGGTGTAAGAATAAGTATAATGTAAACTTAATATGGACTTTAATGTTTGATACTAACATGTTTTATATTTGTTATCTTGTTCACTCTTTAATACTTTGCTTATTAAATAACTAATCTTGATTTATGTTATATAACACTTGGTACAACAAATGCTTGGTAGTTTCATAGTTCATACTGTATGGTATAACCGACACCTGAGCTATGAAAGGAACTTGATTTGTTGTTAACATAAGTTATAATCATGAATGCTTGACGAGATTTACAAGTATTAACATTAATCGAATAAGATGACTAATGTAATCATGTTAACAATTTATAATTTGATTGGAACCTCCTTTATGTGTGATTTCCAATTGAATAATAAGAGTTTATAATATACTTGTTTGACATACCATTAGTGGAACCTCTAACCTTGACATTTGTTATTATCATTGTTTAATCGTTACATTAATATTCCATCTCAAAGTTCTCATCTTCTTCTTCTCCTTTTTCTTTATTATTATTATTACTATTACTATTATTATTATTAGTACTACTACTACTACTATTATTATTACTATTATTACATTATTATTATTATTATTATTATTATTATAGTTATTGTTGTTATTGCTATTGTTGTTGTTGTTGTTTATAATTTGTACAATTAACATCCTTGTGGTTCGACCCCGGTCTTGCCGGGTTATTTATTACTTCGACACTCCTGCACTTGGGAGAAGACATCAATCTTTTAGTCGTGTCAACTTTTTGACGCCGTTGCCGGGGAGGTAAGTTCTTGTATAAATTATAGTAGTTATTTTATTTTCACTTTTCACTTTTCTTGTATATAACTTTGTTTCTTTTCTCTTGTTTCTTCTTTTTTTGTTTTCTTCTTTCTTTTATTCTATTCCTACACGTGCATGAGAGTGTGGTCACGTACATCAAGTGGTAGACTTTGTAGGGTATCCTCATCATTTTCAGAAAATATGGTCGAAGAAGATAATCAATCACTTCATAATGAGAGTAATGAGAATAATCGTGCTAGAACACTTAGAGACCACATGAATCCCACAAGAACAAGTGCACCATCATGCATAGTTTTTCCTCCTGATGCATCTCATTTTAATTTTAAACTAGGTATTATTCAACTTTTGCCTTCTTTTCATGACTTAGAATTGGAAAATCCATACTTGCATTTAAGGGAATTTGAGGAGGTCTACAACACATATAATAATTTAAATTGTAGCATGAACACCATCAGATTAAAGCTTTTTCCTTTTTCATTAAAAGATAAAGCTAAAACATGGCTACAAAATTTAAGACCAGGATCCATTCGTGCTTGGGATGAAATGCAACAACAGTTTTTGAAGAAGTTTTTAAATGCAACAACAATTTTTAAAGAAGTTTTTTCCATCTCAGAGAACAAACTCTTTCAAAAGACAAATAACTACTTTCACTCAAAAACCAGGAGAAACATTTTACCAATGTTGGGATAGGTATCGAGACTTGCTTAGTACTTGCCCTCATCATGGTTTTGAAACATGGAGATTGGTTTCACATTTTTATGAAGGGTTAACACCTAAAGATAGGCAAATGGTTGAATTGATGTGCAATGGAACTTTTGAAGATAAAGACCCTGATGAAACAATGGAGTACTTAGACTTGTTAGCTAAAAATGCTCAAAATTGGGACACCGCGGGTACTTATGAGGCACCGAGTAAAACTCAACCTCATACATCTAGTGGAGATATGTACAACCTTAGGGAAGATCATGACCTTCAAGCCAAGTTTGCATCTTTAGCTAGAAAAGTCGAGGCACTAGAATTGAAAAACAGTGGTAAAGCATGTGCATAATTGTTGTTATTAGGATGGCAGAGTAAAGGAGCTCTTTTGTTAAAGTGACTCTTGAGACGCAACTTAGTAACCATTCTTAACAAGGTCTATTATAATACTTCTTGAAATATTCAGGTTTACAAACTCTCGCATTGTTATCACTCAATTCTGCTCATATACTTATTTAACATGTATTCTTAAACCTTAATTTACACACACACACTTTAACATATGATTGTGGGTTGCATATTGGATTATTACATTATTTATGTTCTTTTGTTAAAGGTAACAACTAAGGGAAAGGGATTGTATATAATTAAAAAAAAAGAAAAAAACATAAAAAAGAAAAAAAGAAAAAATAAAAAAGAAAAAAAAAGAAAATAATAATAATAATAAAAATATAGATAAGTTTGGTTTCGTAGCCTCCCTAACTTAAGCAATTAAGCCCGAATGGGTGTTTTAACATCTAATACCCTAAAGTCAACTGACTTGGGAGCTATTGGCCCAACATTTGTTATATGGGTTGCGGAGAAAAGCTTAAGGGAATCAAACATTGCACTATCTACATATCAGTATCTGCGACCCGAGTTATTAAGCTCGTAGGGGTGTCTTAACACCTAATGCCCTAAGACCAACTGGTCTGGGAGTCATTAGCTGAACGCTTGTTACATGGGTTAAAGATGCATGATGTTTTTAAATTATATGTATATATATTTAAAAAAAAGAAAAAAAAAGAAGACAAAAATAATAATCCCAACCCAAGGAAGTTAACCTTAAACATTAGAACACAAATTTTGTTTTCTTCCAAGAAAAGCCCCATAATTATGTGTTGATACATTGAGCACAAAAGAAAGGTTTATGAATATCTTGTTAAGAGGTATTGAGCAGATATATAAATTTAATGAGAGTTTGTTTATCTGGATAGATTAATAGAAGTTAAATGATGAATACCTTGCTTTGTAGAATTTGCAAATTGTTTTTCTTATTTTAACGCTTTGATTACTAGGGACTAGTAATAAACTGGTTGAGGGGTGTGATTAGTACTTAAAAGTGCATTTTTATCATGGTTTTATATCATCATTTTGCACTTGAAGTATCAATAATTCCTTAACTAAAGCATGTTTTATAATAATATATCTAATACTATAAGATACCTTTAATTTGTGGTAAATGTTCGTTTTAAATGAAGGCCTATCACATAAATGAAAGGATTGATTGATGACTTTAAGAACTTAAATTGCAAGGGCAAAGAGATGACCAAAATTAGAAAAGAGATGTCGGTGCAATCCAAACCGGAACACTGTTCGGTAATTGGGTCATATCTAGAGTTATAGATCTCAGATTTAGGTCTACTTTATATGGATGGAAAGGTAAGACATTATGTTCTACTATATATCAAGTTTATGCCTTTCATTTCATTTCATTTACATAGCTAACTTTTATCTTATTTATGTTCTTATTTTGTTTATTTATTTTTCTTTCTTTCATTATGTCTAGCTAAGTTTATTATGTCAAGGTGAAAAGGTTACACTAATGGTGTAAGAATAAGTATAGTGTAAACTCAATATGGACTTTAATGTTTGATACTAACATGTTTTGTATTTGTTATCTTGTTCACTTTTTAATACTTTGCTTGTTAAATGACTAATATTGATTTATGTTGTATAACACTTGGTACAACAAATGCTTGACACTTTCATAGCCCATACTGTATGGTATAACCGACAGCTGAGCTATGAAAGGAACTTGATTTGTTGTTAACATAAGTTATAATCATGAATGCTTGGCGAGATTCACAAGTATTAGCATTAATTGAATAAGATGACTAATGTAATCATGTTAATAATCTATAATCTGATTGGAACCTCCTTTGTGTGTGGTTTTCAATTGACTAATAAGAGTTTATACTATACTTGTTTGACATATCATTAGTGGATCCTCTAACCTTGACATTTATTGTTATTGTTGTTAAATATTTACGTTAATATTCCATCTCAAAGTTCTCATCTTCTTCTTCTTCTTTTTCTTTATTATTATTATTATTATTACTACAACTACTACTTTTATTATTATTATTATTATTATTATTATTATTATTATT
>NW_011500373.1:0-6964 GCF_000495115.2 Populus euphratica | reverse complement strand
ATTACTATTCTTATTGTTGTTGTTATTATTGTTATTGTTGTTGTATTATTGTTATTTATAATTTGTACAATTAACCTCCCTGTGGTTCGACCCTGATCTTGCCGGGTTATTTATTACTTCAACACTCCTGCATTTAGGAGAAGACATCAATCTTTTAGTCGTGTCACTCATGCTTTAAACAGTTTCCAAAGGCCCAACCATAACCCATACTCGCAAACATACAACCCTGGTTAGAGAAATCACCCAAATTTCAGTTGGAAGAGTGATAATAACAATGTACAAACTTCACAACCACCGTTTCAAGCACACCATAATTTCCAAAATTCTCATGGATATGCACCTCCTTATGCTCCACCTCGTAGAAGAAATCTTGAGGAAACATTGCATGCATTCATTGAAAAGCAAGAGACAATCAATACTCAACTTGCTCAAAACATGACAGATTTTAAAGATACTCTTGCAAAATTAACATCTGCTCTGAGTTTCCAAGAGAAAGGTAAGTTTCCATCTCAAACATAATAAAATCCCAAGGGGCAATACAATGCAAATGCAAGTAGTTCCGGAAGCCAACATGATTAGTACTTAAAAGTGCATTTTTATCAAGGTTTTATATCATAATTTTGCACTTGAAGTATCAATAACTCCTTAATTAAAGCATGTTTTATAATAATATATCTAATAATATAAGATACCTTTAATTTGTGGTAAATATTCATTTTAAATGCAAGCCTATCACATAAATGAAAGGATTGATTGATGACTTTAAGAACTTAAATTACAAGGGCAAAGAGATGACCAAACTTAGAAAAGAGATGCCGATGCAGTCCATACCGGAATACTGTTCGGTAATTGGGTCATATCTAGAGCTTTAGATCTTAGATTTAGGTCCAATTTATATGGATGGAAAGGTAAGACATAGGCCTACAACTTTCATATGGATCCCAAGATCTAAAAAGGCCATTTTCAAGTCCAAATCGTAGCAACAACAAAGAAGCCCGAATCTGTTTTCCAGCCCGAGCACTGTTCAATATTTGGCCCATATCTGGAGTTCTACAAGTCTAAATGAGCTGAATTGTTTACACAAGAAAGCTGAGACAATTTCCACAAACTTTCATGTTTTCAAGTGGCTCTAATTGTGACATTATCATTGACGTTTTGGGTAGACAAGAGAAGATAAGGATTGTCACCAAGTCAAGAGTTGGTCACTCACTCATTAATTAGTCATCAAATCAATAGTTCCCAATTTTGGCATATAAAAGGAGGCATTTGCCATGCATTTAGGCATCTTGGTCTCCAGATCAAGATCATGCTCTTGCTTTCTTTTTTTGTATTTTTTTTTGTAATGTTTATGTTTGCTTTCATTAATATCAAGTTTATGCCTTTCATTTCCTTTCCTTTAGTTAGTTAACTTTTATCTTATTTATGTTCTTATTTTGTTTATTTATTTTTCTTTCTTTCATTATGTCTAGCTAAGTTTATTATGTCAAGGTGAAAAGGTTACACTAATGGTGTATGAATAAGTATAGTGTAAACTCAATATGGACTTTAATGTTTGATACTAACATGTTTTGTATTTGTTATCTTGTTCACTCTTTAATACTTTGCTTGTTAAATGACTAATCTTGATTTATGTTGTATAACACTTGGTACAACAAATGCTTGACACTTTCATAGCCCATACTATATGGTATAACGGACACCTGAGCTATGAAAGGAACTTGATTTGTTGTTAACATAAGTTATAATCATGAATGCTTGACGAGATTTACAAGTATTAGCATTAATTGAGTAAGATGACTAATGTAATCATGTTAACAATCTATAATCTGATTGGAACCTCCTTTGTGTGTGGTTTCCAATTGACTAATAAGAGTTTATACTATACTTGTTTGACATACCATTAGTGGATCCTCTAACCTTGACATTTGTTATTATGATTGTTTAATGGATACATTAATATTCCATCTCCAAGTTCTCATGTTCTTGTTTTTCTTCTTCTTCTTCTCTTTCTTTATTATTATTATTATTATTATTATTATTATTATTATTATTATTATTATTATTATTATTGTTATTGTTATTACTATTGTTGTTGTTGTTGTTGTTATTGTTGTATTATTGTTATTTATAATTTGTACAATTAACCTCCCTGTGGTTCAACCCCGGTCTTGCCGGGTTATTTATTACTTCGACACTCCTGCACTTGGGAGAAGACATCAATCTTTTAGTCGTGTCAGCATGTAATTCATTTCCTATTATTTTAGGACGTCCATTTCTTGCAACTTCTAACGCATTGATTAATTGTAGGAATGGACTGATGAAGCTATCATTTGGAAACATGACATTGGAGATGAATATTTTCAACATTTGCAAGCAACCTAGAGATGATAATGATTTACAGGAAGTGGACTTTACTGAAAAATTAATTCATGATCAATTTCAAACCACTTCTAGTGAAATTGAGATTGATGAATCTGATGATTTGCAAATGGTTTATTTTTAGGAAGAATCAAAGGCAAGTAATTGGAGACCACAAATTGAGGAGTTGCCACCACGATCAATTAAGTCCATACCTTCAAGTGTTCAACCACCCAAACCTGATTTGAAGTCGTTGCCATTTAATCTCAAATACTCATTTTTGGGAGAAAATGAAACTTTTTTGGTAATAATCTCTTCCAAACTTAATGCACATCAAGAAGGTAAGTTATTACAAACTCTAAAAATGCACAAAAATGCATTAGGATGGACCATAGCTGACATAAAAGGAATTAGTCCTTTGATTTGTACATATATAATTTATTTGGAGGAAAATGCTAAACCCTCTAGGGAAATGCAATGAAGGCTCAATCCTAATATGAAAGAAGTAGTGAAAAATAAAGTCATTAAGCTTCTAAATAATAAAATCATTTATTCTATTTCTGACAGTAAATGGGTAAGTCCTACCCAAGTTGTACCCAAGAAGTCTGGAGTCACTGTGATAACAAATGAGAACAATGAGTTAATTCCCGCTAGAACTGTTACTGGTTGGCGCATATGCATTGACTATAGGAAACTTAATTCAATGACTAGATAAGATCATTTTCCTTTACCTTTCATGGATCAAATCCTAGAAAGAGTTGCAGGTCATGAATTTTATTATTTCCTAGATGGCTATTCAGGATACAACCAAATTGAAATTGCATTGGAAGATAAAGAGAAGACTACTTTCACATGTCCGTTTGGTACTTTTGCATATCGAAGGATGCCTTTTGGATTATGTGTGAAGAGAAGAATCTTGTGCTAAATTGGAATAAATGTCACTTTATGGTAACAAACAGCATTGTACTTGGTCACATTGTTTCATCAAAAGAAATTAAGGTTGATAAATCTAAAATCGAGTTAATTGCGAACTTGCCAACACTAAAATCTATTAAAGATATTAGATCATTCCTAGGACATGCTGGTTTTTATAGAAGGTTCATCAAAGATTTTAGCATAATATTTAAGCCCTTAAGTAACCTTCTAACAAAGGATAATATTTTTGAATGGATTGAACATTGTGAAAAAGCCTTTGTTAAACTTAAAAACTTGCTTACTTGTGCTCCTGTCATTCAACCTCCTGATTGGTCATTACCTTTTGAAATAATGTGTAATGCTAGTGATTATGTCATAGGTGCTGTTTTGGGACAAAGAAAAGATAAAAAACCTTATGTGATTTATTATACAAGTAAAACTTTAAATAGTGCTTAAATGAATTATACCACCACAGAAAAAGAATTACTTGTAGTAGTATTTGCATGTGAAAAATTCAGGTCTTATCTTGTTGGCTCACCTGTTGTTATTTTTAGTGATCATGCAGCATTGAAATATCTTCTTTCTAAGAAAGATTCTAAGGCTAGATTGGTGCGTTAGATTTTGTTACTTCAAGAATTTGATATCACAATCAAAGATAAGAAAGGCAATGAAAATGTTGTTGCAGATCACTTGTCAAGATTGACAACAGATTCGAAAACTGACATCACATCAATCAATGACTACTTTCCCGATGAATCTTTACTTTCTGTCTCTACAATGCTTTGGTTTGCTAATATTGTCAATTTTCTTGTTTCAGGATAATTGTCAGCTCATTGGAGTACCCAAGATAAAAGAAAGTTCTTGAACGAAGTGAAGAACTTTTATTGGGATGATCCTTATTTATTCAAATATTGTCCTGATCAAATATTTCAAAGATGTATTCCTGACAATGAGGTAAGTAGTGTCATTAAATTTTGTCATTTTGAGGCATGTGGGGGCCATTTCTCATCAAGAAAGACAACTGTAAAAATCTTACAAAGTGGATTTTACTAGCCCACTATGTTCAAAGACTCACATGCATTTTGCAAGTCTTGTGAAAATTGTCAAAAGTTGGGATCAATTTCAAAACATCACATGATGCTTTTAAATCCTATTCTTATCATTGAGATCTTTGACTGTTGGGGTATAGATTTCATGGGTCCATTTCCTCCATCATTTAGTTTCTTGTACATATTAGTCGTAGTAGATTATGTTTCAAAATGGATAGAGGCAATTCTAAGTCGAAACAATGATCACAAAACAGTGATAAAGTTTTTGAAAGAAAATATTTTGAGTCGATTTGGAGTCCCTCGAGCCATAATAAGTGATGGTGGAACACATTTCTGTAACAAGCCATTTGAGTCTTTAATGAAGAAATATGGAATCACATACAAAGTTGCCACCCCTTATCACCCTCAAACAAGTGGACAAGTAAAGCTTGCTAATAGGGAGATCAAATATATTTTGGAGAAAACAGTGAACCCTAATAGGAAAGATTGGTCTTTAAGACTTAATGATGCACTTTGGGCTTATCAAACTGCTTATAAAACATCATTAGGTATGTCACTTTATAGACTAGTCTATGGAAAACCTTGTCACTTACTTGTGGAACTTGAACATAAAGCTTATTGGGTTATTAAAGCTTTCAATTCAAATCTAGATGATGCTAGTCAACTGCGAAAATTACAAATAAATGAGCTTGAGGAAATAAGAAATGATGCATATGAAAATTCAAGAATTCATAAAGCAAGAATCAAAGAGTTTTATGACAAGAATATTCTGAGAAAAACATTCAATATTGGTCAAAAAGTCTTACTTTATAATTCTCGACTACATTTATTTCCTAAAAAACTAAGATCAAGATGGAGCGATCCTTTTATTGTGAAACATGTGTATCCATATGGGGCCTGTGATATCGAGAATCCAAAGAATGACAATGTTTTCAAGGTAAATGGACATCATTTGAAAGTTTACTTTGATAATTTTTCAGTTGAAAATGACTATTAAATTAGGTGATCCTGTATATAAAGATTGATTTTTTTTTTCTTTCATATTGTTTTGGTGTTTCTTTTTGAGTGATTTTTGTTAGCTTCTCTCACCCCAGTCAAATGGCGGACAATGGTACTCCGTGACTTAAGTCGGTTCTTTCAGTTTCCCATAATAACTGATATCTATGTATATTATTGTGTCTTGTTGTTTCTTATATTTGTTTCAGTGTGTTTCAGGTTTGTTAGTGTTCATTATTTTAGGTGATATCTTCTATACTCTATCTTTCTACCTTATAACATTGAGGACAATGTCTCGTTTTGGTTGGGGGGAAAGGGTAGTAGCTAAAAAAAAAAAACTAACTAAATATGTTTTCTATTTTATAAAGCATGTGCAAAATTGTTATTACTATGATGGTAGAGTAAAGGAGATCTTTTTATGACTCTTAAGACACATTTTAGTAACCAGCCTTAATAAGGTCTATCATAATACTTCTTGAAATATTCAGGTTTACAAACTCTCACATTACTATCACTTAATTCTACTCATATACTCATTTAACATGTATTCTTAAACCTTTATTTACACACACACACTTTAACATATGATTGTGGGTTACACAATGGATTATTATATTATTTATGTTTTTTTTGTTAAAGGTAACAACTAAGGGAAAGGGATAATATATAATTTAAAAAAAAAGCAAAAAAAAGCAAAAAAAATGATGATAATAAAAATGTAGATAAGTTTGGTTTCGTAGCCTCCCTAACCTAAGCAATTAAACCCGAAGGGGTGCTTTAACACCTAATACCCTAAAGTCAACTGACTTGGGAGCATTGGCCCAACGCTTGTTACATGGGTTGAGGAGAAAAGCTTAAGAGAATCAAACATTGCACTATCTACATATCAGTATCTACGACCCGAGTTATTAAGCTTATAGGGGTGTCTCAACACCTAATGCCCTAAGACCAACTGGTCTGGGAGTCATTAGCCGAAAGCTCGTTACATGGGTTAAAGATGCATGGTGTTTTAAGTTATATGTATATATATATAAAAAAAAGAAAAAAACGACAAAAATAATAATCCCAACTCATGGAAGTTAACCTTAAACATTAGAACAAAAATTTTGTTTTCTTCCAAGAAAAACCCTATAATTATGTGTTGATAAATTGAGCATAAAAGAAAGGTTTATTAATATCTTGTTAAGAGGTATTGAGCAGATATATAAATTTAATAAGAGTTTGTTTATCTGGATAGATTAATGGAAGTTGAATGATGAATACCTTGCTTTGTAGAATTTGCAAATTATTTTTCTATTTTAACGTTTTGATTACTAGAGACTAGTAATAAGCTGGTTGGGGGGAATGATTAGTATTTAAAAGTACATTTTTTATCAAGGTTTTATGTCATCATTTTGCACTTGAAGTATCAATAACTCCTTAACTAAAGCATGTTTTATAATAATATATCTAATAATATAAGATACCTTTAATTTATGGTAAATGTTCATTTTAAATGTAGGCCTATCACATAAATGAAAGGATTGATTGATGAATTTAAGAACTGAAATTGAAAGGACAAAGAGATGACCAAACTTAGAAAAGAGATATCAGTGCAATCCAAACCGGAATACTGTTAAGTAATTGGGTCATATCTGGAGTTGTAG
>NW_011504811.1:0-4966 GCF_000495115.2 Populus euphratica | reverse complement strand
ATCTTCTTTATCTCCAGCCATAATTAAGTTTATCAACCTCAATTCTAGCAAGCTTTTCTTCTGTTTTTGCCTCCTACCTTAAATCACAATTGATGCTTTAATACTAGATGATGTTCTGTGAATGATTTGAAAATCGACAACAATGGATCTAACAAAAATGGATGAAGGATGAGTCTGGTTGGTTGTCTTTCTTGTGGTGTTTAGGCTGGATTATAGTGATCTTAAGGTAAATAAGATGGATAATAGACTAGAGTGATACTTTGATAAGTCGATCTAGATGCCACAAAGATCAATTTAGGATTTCGACGCCACACTCTTTAGGATTAAAGAGTGATAAGTCAGGTAGGGTTTTTCACAAATCAATTTAAGTCAGATAGGGTTTTTCACAAATCAATTTGAAAGAACAACTCTTAATTCTCTAAATTAAGTTTCAAATCTCGGCAAAAGTCTTTTATTACATATTCTGATACCATATTTATAACTGGAACATCCCTTCATATTAGGAAAATTCAACATGACAGAAGTCAAGCCTAAAAATTAGACTTTGACAAAGTAACTAGACAAATTAAACTAGCACACATTTTCTGACTTTAATTGAAACATGAACAGACCAAATTTAAAATGGCTATAACTTCTTGCACAAAAGTCCAATGCAATCATAGTTGGACAATCTAGAAAGATCACATTTTGAACTTGAAATCCACCTATATTAGTTTTGTTTTCACATGTAATGGATGACTTCAAATTCAGGTTCAAATTCATCTACTATTCTAACTGTAAACAGCAACAATTCCTTAACTTATTTGTATTATCAATCCAAATTCAAGTAGCCCAGCATCAAAAGAACCATTAGGGCTCTTCCCATCTCCAAGTTCCAATTGTAGGCAAATAAGCACCCTTGAACCAATTTGAAACTGATTGCTAATTTTTAACTCTAACACAACTTCAATCATTCTAATTTGACTTGTTGACACGACAAAAAGATTGATGTCTTCTCCCAAGTGCAGGAGTGTCAAAGTAATAAATAACCCGGCAAGACCGGGGTTGAACCACAAGGAGGTTAATTGTACAAATTATAAACAACAATTATAAACAACAACAATAGTAACAATAACAACAACAATAATAATAGTAGCAATAATAATACTAGTAATACTAGTAGTAGTAGTAGTAGTAATAATAATAATAACAACAACAATAATAAAGAAGAAGAAGAAGAAGAAGAAGAAAAGTTGATGAGAACTTTTAGATGGAAAATTAATGTAAGGATTAAATAATGATAATAAACAATGTCAAGGTTAGAGGATCCATTAATGGTATGTCAAACAAGTATAGTATAAAATCTTATTATTCAATTGGAAACCACACACAAAGGAGGTTCCAATCAGATTATAGATTGTTAACATGATTACATTAGTCATCTTATTCAAAGCATTATTGTTCTGAAGAATGGCACTTACTTGTTCTGCTAAAAAGGCTTTCTTTTTCACATTCAGTTTCCTTTTCACAGTGCATAGATCTTTCAAAAATTTAGCATAGGAAGGAACTTGTTTAATAGCATCCAGCAAAGGTATATTGATTCTTACCTATTTAAAAATTTCAAAAATTTTAGAGTTGTGATTGACTTTCCTTTGTTTGGTCATGGCATTAGGAAATGGAAGTGCTGGCGGTGAATCAGTTGTTTCTTTGCAATATTCAGATTTAACCCCTTCCTTACCCTCAGAGATTGACTCATCATCTTTCTCATAAGGTTCAAGAGAGGGTTTTTCAATAACCTTACCACTACGAAGAGTAGTGACTGATTTGACTTGATCCATGTGTTGACTTCCAGAACTACTTGCATTTGCATTGTATTGCCCCTTGGGATTTTGTTGTGGTTGCGATGGAAACTTACCTTTCTCTTGGAAACTGAGAGTAGATGTCAATTTTGCAAGAGTATCTTTAAAATCTGTCATGTTTTGAGCAAGTTGAGTATTGATTGTCTCTTGCTTTTCAATGAATGCATGCAATGTTTCCTCAAGATTTCTTCTAAGAGGTGGAGCATAAGGAGGTGCATATCTATAAGAATTTTAGAAATTATGGTGTGCTTGAAATGGTGGTTGTGAAGTTTGTACATTGTTGTTCTCACTCTTCCAACTAAAATTTAGGTGATTTCTCCAATGAGGGTTGTATGTTTGTGAATATGGGTTGTGGTTGGCCCTTTGAAAACTATTTAAAGCATGGGCTTGTTCATGGAGACATTCCTTAAAAGAAGGCAAGGTTGGATAGTTATTGGTTGAGTGTTCATTTGTTTCACATATTTGACACGCAATGTTTTCAACAGATTTTAATTGACCACTCTTTTTCAATTCTAGTGCCTCAACTTTTCTAGCTAAAGATGCAAACTTGGCTTGAAGGTCATGATCTTCCCTAAGGTTGTACATACCTCCACTAGATGTATGAGGTTGAGTTTTACTCGGTGCTGCATAAGTACCCGCGGTGTCCCAATTTTGAGCATTTTCAGCTAACAAGTCTAAGTACTCCATTGCTTCATCAGGATCTTTATCTTCAAAAGTTTCATTGCACATCAATTCAACCATTTGCCTATCTTTAGGTGTTAACCCTTCATAGAAATGTGAAACCAATCTCCATGTTTCAAAACCATGATAAGGGCAAGTACTAAGCAAGTCTCAATACCTATCCCAACATTGGTAAAATATTTCTCCTAGTTTTTGAGTGAAAGTGGTGATTTGTCTTTTGAAATAGTTTGTTCTATGAGATGGGAAAAACTTCTTTAAAAACTATTATTGCATTTTATCCCAAGCACGAATGGATCCTGGTCTCAAATTTTATAGCCATGTTTTAACTTTATCTTTTAATGAAAAAGGAAAGCACGAATGGATCCTGGTCTTAAATTTTGTAGCCATGTTTTAGCTTTATCTTTTAATGAAAAAGGAAAAAGCTTTAATCTGATGGTGTTCATGCTACAATTTAAATTATTATATGTGTTGCAGACCTCCTTAAATTCCTTTAAATGCAAGTATGGATTTTCCAAATCTAAGCCATGAAAAGAAGGTAAAAGTTGAATAATGCCCGGTTTAAAATTAAAATGAGATGCATCGGGAGGAAAAACTATGCATGAAGGTGCACTTGTTCTTGTGGGATTCATGTGGTCTCTAAGTGTTCTAGCACGGTTATTCTCATTATTCTCATTATGAAGTGATTGATTATCTTCTTCGGCCATATTTTCTAAAAATGATGAGAATACCCTACAGAGTCTACCACTTGATGTATGTGACCACACTCTCATGCACATGTAGGAATAGAATAAAAGGAAAAAGAAAATAAAAGAAGAAGAAACAAGAGAAAAGAAACAAAGTTATATACAAGAAAAGTGAAAAGAGAAAATAAAATAAATATTATAATTTATACAAAACTTACCTCCCCGGCAACAGCGCCAAAAACTTGACACGACTAAAAGATTGATGTCTTCTCCTAAGTGCAGGAGTGTCGAAGTAATAAATAACCCGGCAAGACCAGGGTCGAACCATAGGGAGGTTAATTGTACAAATTATAAATACAATAATACAACAATAATAATAATAACAACAACAACAATAATAATAATAACAATAACAATAATAATAGTACTAGTAATACTAATAATAATAGTAATAAAAATAACAATAATAAAGAAAAAGAAGGAGAAGAACAAGAAGAAGATGAGAACTTTGAGATGAAATATTAATGTAACAATTAAACAATGATAATAACAAATGTCAAGGTTAGAAGTCCACTAATGGTATGTCAAACAAGTATAGTATAAACTCTTATTTTTCAATCGAAAACCACACATAAAGGAGGTTCCAATTAGATTATAGATTGTTAACATGATTACATTAGTCATCTTATTTAATTAATGCTAATACTTGTAAATCTCGTCAAGCATTCATGATTATAACTTATGTTAACAACAAATCAAGTTCCTTTCATAGCTCAGGTGTCGGTTATACCATACAGTATGGGCTATGAAAGTGTCAAGCATTTGTTGTACCAAGTGTTATACAACATAAATCAAGATTAGTCATTTAACAAGCAAAGTATTAAAGAGTGAACAAGATAACAAATACAAAACATGTTAGTATCAAACATTAAAGTCCATATTAAGTTTACACTATACTTATTCTAACACCATTAGTGTAACCTTTTCACCTCGACATAATAAACTTAGCTAGACATAATGAAAGAAAGAAGAATAAATAAACAAAATAAGAACATAAATAAGATAAAAGTTAACTAAGTAAATGAAAGGAAATGAAAGGCATAAACTTGATATTAATGACAGCAAAGCATAAACATTACAAAAAATACAAAGAGAGAAAGCAAGAGCATGATCTTGAACTGGAAACCAAGATGCCTAAATGCATGACAAATGCCTCCTTTTATAGGCTAAAATTATGAACTATTGATTTGATGACTAATTGATGAGTGGGTGACCAACTCTTAACTTGGTGAGAATCCTTATCTTCTCTTGTCTGCCTAAACATCATTGATAACGTCAAAATTGGAGCCACTTAAAAACATGAAAGTTGTAGGATATTGTCTTAGCTTTCTTGTGTAAAACATTCAGCTCATTTGGACTTCTAGAACTCCAGATATGGCCAAAATACCGAACAGTACTCGGGCTGGAAGACAGATTCGGACTTCTTTGTTTTTGCTCCAATTTGGACTTGAAAATGGCCTTTTTAATCTTGGGCTCCATATGAAAGTTGTAGGCCTATTTCTTACCTTTCCATCCATATAAAGTATACCTAAATCTGAGATCTACAACTCCAGATATGACCCAATTATCGAACAGTATTCCAGTATGGATTGCACTGACATCTCTTTTCTAAGTTTGGTCATCTCTTTGCCCTTGCAATTTAAGTTCTTAAAGTCATCAATCAATCCTTTTATTTATGTGATAGGCCTGCATTTAAAATGAATA
>NW_011504737.1:0-5168 GCF_000495115.2 Populus euphratica | reverse complement strand
AGATACATTATTATAAAAGATATTTTAGTTAAGGAGTTATTGATACTTCAAGTGCAAAATGATGATATAAAACATGATAAAAATGCACTTTTAAGTACTAATCATGTTGAAATTGATGGTTTCAATGTGTGTGTTCTGCTGGAACTTAGTGACAGTGTATATGCTGGGGTTGTTACAACATGTATGGTGTGTGTTCATGCCAAAATGTGTGTTATGCAGCGAAACTGTGATTCGCTACCAAAACTGTGTCAGCTGCAGGAATTAGCATTCGCTACCAAAACTGAGTTGTCCGTAACAAATTTATGATTCGCTACCGAAACTGAGTCTTCTGCAGCGAATTAGCATTCGCTGCCAAATTGTGTATTGTGCAACGAAATCATTATTCGCTACTGAAATTGTGTCGGCTGCGTGTGTTGTGCAGCGAAACTATGACTTGCTGCCGAAACTGAGTCTTCTACAGCGAATTAGCATTCGTTGCCGAATCGTGTGTTGTGTAGCGAAACTGTGATTCGCTGCCAAAACTATGTCGGCTGTAGTGAATTAGCATTCGCTGCCAAAACTGAGTTGTCCGCAGCAAATTTGTGATTTGCTGTCGAATTGTGTGTTGTGTAGAGAAACTGTGATTCGCTGCCAAAACTGTGTTGGTTGTTGATTGTGCATCAAAAGTGTCATTAAGTCTCTTATTTTACATATGTATTTATTGTTTTTATTTGGTTGTTTTTATAATAATTGATGTGTTTTTTAGTAATGAAGTTTGTTTTAATGTTTCGATAGGTTTTTGGAGCTTAAATGAATTAATTCAGAAAATTCAACGTCGGAATTCAGAACAAAGAATTGAAGAGACATTTAGTTGAAGATTGAAGCAAATCTTGGTTCAAATAAGTGCTCCAAATTTGTCCCAAAAATCAATTCTATTCCAATTCTAGAAAAGAATATCATATGATTTATTTCAAGCCCAAACTTGCCTTATGTTGTGTGCAAACTTCAACCATTAAACACTCAAGGTTTTAATGTCAATCTTAGCCCAAATAATAAGTACATTTGTATACTTATTTGATGCTCAAATTCAGCCCAAAATCAGCCCCAAATCAGCCCCAAATCAACCCCAAATCAACCTTCAAATCAACCCAAACACAATCCATGATCTTACATGTCCACACAACAAATAACAATTGATTTATTTTGGGCAATCCATTGATCCAAGAAGGCAAGCACATGGATGGAAAGCTGGAGGGGATATTTTAACATTATTTTGGGTCAAAAAGAAGAAGGAGACACCTCATAAATGAGGAAGAAAAACGTGCACCAAAGTAGTTGTAAAGCTATCTTGATTTGATTTTTCAGAACACCTTTCGGTGTTTTGCCCATAACTTTTGACTCAGGTGTCCAAATGAGCTGTTCTTTACTGATCTGGAAAGGTGACAGAATTTTCTATAAATATGTCTCTAATAGACTTCTCCAAAAAAAGCTTCTAAGAGGGTCGAATTGCTGTCCAAAGTTAGAGTCAGATTTGTGTCCGAATTTTTTCTGAAATTGTATTGTGTTCTTCTTTATAGATTTCGGTTCTTTAGTTTGTAAAACTTATTATTTCAGTTGGATTCAAGTTCTTTCATGTTTATTGAAGTGTTCTTATATATAATCATGGTTGGCTAAACTCTTTCTTGGATCCAAATCAAGGATAATGGTGATTGAGGTGAGTTCTTTAGGATATGAATGAATCTTAATGTTTATCTTCTTATTTTCTTCATGAATGATTTATTATTGTAAAGAAATTTTAGAAATCATTTAGGTAATGTTATAATCTTGAATTTTTATGCACAAACTTTAGTTTTGGTATAGAGATTGTTTGATTCAATGTCTTACTTAATATGAAAGTACTTGTTCATTCTTAAGCAATAATCAATCTTCATCTTTCTAATCTTCATTGTAATATCTTTCGATCTAATATCACCATCGTTGATATTAGGTTGAGTTATCTTATATATGTTGAAGAAATCACCAATACATCACCATTAAAATTGATTTGGACCAAGACTTACTTTTTCTTGTCATTTAAAATCTATTTACATTTTTTTTTATCTTTAAAAGCAAATCCATCAATTATTTTCAACCAAGTTATTGTTAATTTAATTTCTCTTGAGTTTTTTTTTGTTACTTAGCTTAATTTCTAGGTCTAGCTCTCTGTGGATATGACCTCGATCTTACCGAGTTAATTGCTACATCACACACTCGTGCACTTGCGAGTTAAAACAAGCCGATCATAAAAAGCGGTCAAGCAACTGCCGAAGCTGAGTTGTCTGCTACGAGTTAGCATTTGCTGTTGAAATTGCGGCGCCAGCAGCGAAACAATTCTCGCTGCTGAATTGGCTGCCTACAGCGAAACAATTCTCGTTACTGAATTTGGTAGCCTGCAGCGAACCAGTTCTCGCTGCCGATTTCTACAATAAGCCTCCTAATAAGAAATGACTTAAATACTAGTAACAATTTCATGCTATGATGTTGTAAAATGTGGAACACTTGAATGTGAACATATGAACTCTTGAAATAAGTGTGGGGACAAATGTGATTCAAGAATACAAATGTACTAATTTGTAACCATTGATGTCTTAGGCAGTGCAGTCGGGATTGGACCATTGTCAAGACAAGAATAACCCATAGGTGGAGCAAGTAGGTGCTTGCACCTTTCTTTTTCATACGTTAAATAATGAAATATTTTAACATGAATGTTACCATAATAGGGGGTTAGACAAGAAATTAGATTGTCAAATATTTAAATGTTGTCAAATGGTTGATTAGCTTCGGCTAATGGCATCCAATGGGATGAACGAGACAAGGTAATGATTAGCCTCGGCTAATGGCATCCGAAGGGATGACCGAGACAAATGACTGATTAACCTTGGCTAATGGCATCCGAAGGGATGACCGAGACAAACGACTGATTAGCCTCAGCTAAAGGCATCCGATGTGGATGATCAGGGTGAGTGAACGACTAACCTCAGCAAATAATACCTTAAGAGGATAGCTAGGTTTAAGATTATGGTTGATTGCAAGAATTGGTGCATCTATATGCATTACAAGTTGTGCATACCAAGTACATGAAGAAACTATAAATATCATGCATCAAACATGGAATAATGTTAATGTTTCATTAATCTGCCGAATCATTTAATTATCATTATTATTAAAAAGTAATTATATTCTCTTAAATGTTTTGTACTGTAGCAGGGATGTCACATCAACGAGATGCCTAGGAAACCCGATACATGGGAACCTACTTTTGCAAGGAATCATATAGTTGCATCCTAAGTCACGATGTATTTTGTACGAATCAATGTATTAAACGTATAACTTTTATTAGATCCTTTTGTTAAATTCATGATAACTATTATTAGGATAGGAATGCAAACTCATGTCTTTGTATGTATATTATAATGTGAACTGCTAATCATGCAAATATAATATTATGTGTTTATGTAAGATTCACCTTTAAATGAAATGTTGAATGTCGTTGATGTATGTATTGCATCTTGATGATGTGAGGAAACAGGTTCGCCAATTACCAACACGATGTGTGTCAAGTAAAAAAGAAAATTAAGGTTATTTGGGGCTTGAAAAGCCGGGTTGTTACATATTGATACTTCAAATGCAAAATAATGATATAAAACCTTGATAAAAATGCACTGTTAAGTATTAATCAAATACCCGACAACATTTATAAGTATTAGCATTATTCAAATAAGATAACTATTGTAATCATGGTAACAAATTATAATCCGATTGGAACCTGCTTTGTGTGTGGTTTCTAGTTCAGTTATAAAAAGAGTTTATACAATACTTGTTTGAAATACCATTAGTGGATCCTCTAACCTTGATAATATTTTTATCATTGTTTCATCCTACCCAAAACATTATTGATAATGTCAGAATTGGGATCATTGGAAACATGAAAGTTCTAGAAAAATATCTCAACTTTCTAGGAAAAAAAATTAAGATTATTTGGACTTTTATAACTCCAGATATGGGCCAAAAATTAAAGAGTATTTAGGCTGCAAAACAGATCCAAACTTTTTCGTTGTTGCTACAATTTGAACTTGAAAATGGTCTTTTTAAATCATAGTTCCACATGAAAGTTGTAGGCCTATGTCTTACTTTTCCATCTATATAAAATAGACCTAAATTCGAGATCTCTAACTCCAAATATGACCTAATTACTGAACAGTGTTCCGGTTTGGACTGTATCAGCATCTCTTTTCTAAGTGTAGCCATCTCTTTGTCCTTTCAATTTCAGTTCTTAAACTCATCAATCAATCCTTTTATTTTTATGTGATAGGCCTACATTTAAAATGAACATTTATCATAAATTAAAGGTATCTTATATTATTAGATATGTTATTATAAAACATGCTTTAGTTAAGGAGTTATTAATACTTCAAGTGCAAAACGATGATATAAAACCTTGATAAAAATACACTTTTAAGTACTAATCACCTTATAAACCAGAAAATAAGTCTTTACCAAGTGATCTTAAGTATGCATTTTTAGGGGAAGAGGAATCATATCCTATTGTGATCTCATCCATACTTAGTATGGAGCAGGAACAAAAACTTTTAAGAGTGGTGAGAAAACACAAGAAAGCAATTGGGTGGACAATTACTGACTTGAAAGAAATTAGCCCTCCTTTATGTACACATAGAATTTATGTTGAAGAAGTGGCTAAATCTATGAGGCAAATGCAAAGACGTTTGAACCCAAATATAAAGTAGTGATAGGTGAAGTGCTTAAGCTAGTTGATGCAGGTATAATTTACCCCATTGCAAACTCAAAATTGGTTAGCCCAACCCAAGTTCTCCCTAAAAAATCTAGAGTCATGGTAGTGAAGAATGAAAATAATGAGTTAGTGCAACAAGAATTCAAACTAGATGACGTATATGCATTAATTATTATAAGTTGAACATGGAGACTAGGAAGGACCATTCTTCGCTTCCATTTTTAGACTAGGTGCTTGAAAGAGTAGCTAGAAGAGCTTTCTATTGTTTTCTTGATGGATACTTAGGGTACAACTAAATTGAGATTTCCTTACAAGACCAAGAAAAAACCACTTTCACTTGTCCTTTTGGTACCTATGCTTATAGAAGAATGCCTTTTAGCTTGTGTAATGCACCAGCCAC
>NW_011504735.1:0-5170 GCF_000495115.2 Populus euphratica | reverse complement strand
GTCAAACAAAATAACATACATATAGATACATTCAACTTTTCTAAATTCACAGCATGACATTCCTTTCACAAACCTCGCTCTTTATATTGAACATCAGCAACTCAAACAGTACTAATTGGAAGCTCGCCAAAATTATTGCCAGAAAAAAAAAAACATAACAATAATAATTAAACAGCACACCAAAATCCAAATTAAATTTGGAGATGCTTACTTGGAAACAAGTTCATGAGTTGAGGGCAATAGCGGAGACCAAATGAGTAATCTACCGAATAGATTAGTTGAAAGACAATTCATAAACTGTGAAACAGAGAAAGATTCTTCATTTTATTGAGGTTCATCAAGAATCTCTGAGTGCAAAAGAGTAGAAATTTCCACATTATCCGGTAGTTTAAGAGTGTTATTGTTCATCAATAATTTAGCAATTTCATTCTCTGCAGATGATTTTCCACATAGTAACAGTTTACAAGGCGTACTACTGCTATCCATTGCTGAACCAAAACAACAACAACAACAAAGAAATAAAATTTTAAGCGTTTCCGATTATCAAGCAAGGTAAAAATATTTGACACCTACTTGTAGAGGTTGCAACTGATCGATAAAAAGAGACAGGAAAAGAGTGAATACGTGTTTTTTTTTTTTGGATAGTTTCACTTTCAACTCATTAAAAAATAAATAATTCAACTCATTAAAAAAATAAAAATAAAATATAAAACTCTCTACTGAACTGTGTTCAAAGGGAGGGTAGTCAGCGGAGAAAATAACACATGCTACTTGCACAAGAGTTGTTAAAGTTTGCTATCACTGAAGTTTTGAAGTCGTTGGATTATCCAAGGTTTTGTTACCAGTTTTTGATTTCCAAAAAAAAAAAATCTAAAAATATATATTTGAAAGAAATATAAAAAAAATAAAATAAAAATAATTGGAACAAGAAAAGAATGACGAAGTGTCGAAAAAAGACCAAAATTGATTGAGGAGGTTCAAAAGTGCAAAATGTTGAAATTTGACAATATATTTTTGACTGATGGAAACCCTATTGATAAGAAAAATTCAATTTGTGAAAGAAAAGTCCAAAATCATATGTTTATAGACTCAATTAAATTTTATTCGAGATTTAATTGAATTTATGGAGAGTTTGATTGCAAGAAAATTGATCTTTTAAGTCAACTTAGGCTTTTATTAGAAGAACTTAAAGTTTTTGGGTCCAATTATAATTTTAAAGAGTTGATTTGGTCAAATTAAAGATTTAATTGTATAATTATTGAAGTTTGATGGTCAATTAGGGACTTGATTAAAACGATCTGAAATCAAGGACCAAACTGGAAAACGTGTGTAAAAAGAGAGGCTGAATTTGATCAAAAAATGGGCTAAATTAAAGAAATTGAAAGTTTATTTATCAATTGAGGGTCAAATCGTATAAATCAAAAATCAAAGATTGTCTTGTAAATGGCACTAAAATCAAAGGATCTATTTACAATTTACCTAAAAATTTAACTATAAAATTGCAAAACTCTAATGATCATATCAGAAATATCCATTTGAATTGGAAAACGATGCCGTTTTAGAAACACTATTCATTTCCTTCTTCATATGTCATTTAAGTAGTAGAGACAGTGGAATCGTTTCAGCAGCAAAAATAGTAAATTGCTTCAGTTATGGAAAAATTTTATCAGCTACTATCCCTCTGCATGCCATTACCATCTTGACCCTTACTTTTACTCTTGCAATAACGGTTTTGAGTGTCTTTATTATCAGGGAAACATATGTATTCTTTGGCTATAAAAGCTAGAGGAGGGACCGAACACGAGGGGTAAGAGAAGAGAGAGTATAGGAAGGAAAAACCAAGGAGAGGAGAAGAAAACACGAAAAATAGAAGGAATAGAAGAGAAAGGAGAAAAAAAGAAGAAGAAAGGAGAGCTGAAGGTAGAAAGACATAAAGAACAGGAGAGCTAAAGGGAAATAGGAGAAGAACTTAAAAAAACAGAGGTGAAATGGAGTTGAAGAGAAAAAAAAAAGGAGAGGGGCGAAAGAAAAGAAAAGCATAAAGAAAGACAAGGAAACAAGAAACTAACAGGCGAGGTTAGCATCATCATAGGCTTCCCCTTCTCCAAAACTAGGTATGTTCATTTCCCTTTTTATTCTTTGCAAATGATGTTTATTACCATGCGAAGGTAATTTAAGTACCTTCGTATTGTTCATACATGCGTGAGTAAATTCACGCGTGCTTTTAGTTGCCTAACCAGATCACTGGCTTGGGCCAATAACTCAGCTAGGCTACTTGGGTCTAGCCCAGCCATATGGGTTGAGTTGGACCCAGCAAAATAAAAAATAAAAAAATGAATTGGTTTTTTCATATCATGTATTTATTTTGTGACTGTAAATATATAAATTTGGTATTAAAATACCTAATTTTCTATGAAATCTTGCACTACACACACACACAAATGAAAAAACAAGTTTTGTTTTCATGTATATAGCCAAGTCTCTTAAAAAAAAATCATATCGTAGTTTTATACAAATAGAAAATTTCAAAATATTTCAAAAAAAATATTTTGTTTTCTTTTAAAATCTAGATTTATGAACTTACACGTTAGACGTATTTCTAATATTAAATAAAAATTAGTTTTTTTCTTTTTACTATTAGAATGGTTAGGTTTTATCAAATGAGATAAGAATCTCCTTATTAAGAAAAGTTTTTCTCGAACCATAGATAGACAAAAAAGAAAAAAGAAAAAAGAAAGCATGACAATACCTCACAATATATCAAACAATTAAAAAAAGCACCTAATGACACATCATCATCGCTATTAAAAGAACTAGCTCCATCATGTGTTCAAAACATGTAGTTGATTTTGTTACATAATCAAATTCGATTTTACAAAAAATTCAGCAAAACCTCCTATATACTGGAGACTATCTATTTTGTTGGTAAACTATATGTCCTTTTCTTCTTTATCATTTTTCTCCATTGTGGCTTTTTGGCTTTTCTAGTTTCTAGCTTTTCTGGTTATTAATTCATTGTCATTTAATTCATTGGTTTCGTTTCTCTTCAAGGAAGTAAGATAAGTTGTTAACTGCTTGTTTTCATAAGTCAATCCTTTGCAAGTTACTTGCCTTGTTTATATATAAATCCTTTTATATTCCTTGCCCGTGTTTTGCTTGAATTTGGGCTCTGTTTCTTACCCTGTTTCTATTCCTATTAATAATAGATTAAGAGAATCTGATCATCTATGATTATAATTAGTATGATTATATAGATACATAGGAACTTATCATACATGTATGAGGAGAAAATGCTTGTTCAGAAATTCCCAGCAAGGGCTGTTGCTAACCAATATTTTAACTAAACTATATGCTTGTTTTATTGTTAATTAGGTGAATATACTATGATAAATTATGTTTGATTTAGTTTAATATAGGTCCTTAAAATGTCTTATCGTGATGGTAGTACTCCAAATAATGATCCTTCAACGGTCCAATCATCTCAACCTTTAATTTTCATGTCAAGTGGTGACTGAGAAAGAACAGAGACATAAGGTCATTTTAGAGAAGCTTTTGAACTTAGTGTTGGATATAAAAAAACTAAATTAATATGTTTATATTATGCTAAAGTATTTTCGGGTGGTGACATTAATTGATTTAAGCAACATTTAGCTGGAGTTAAAGGAAAAGTTGAATAATGTCGCAAATGTCTTCCTGATGTTTGACATAAAATGCTTTTGAATCTTAAAGGAAATGTAAAAAAAAAAAAAGTCAATCCATTTAATGCACAACAAAGAGAGCATAAAGAGATGATGATTAGGTAATTAAAAGATGACGATGACGATGACGATGATGAGGATGGTGATGATGTCAATACTAAAAAATATATGTTACCACCGAAGGTTGCAAAAAAGAAAAAGATTCAAAGCACCAGCATTATAAAACAATCGACTATAAGTTATGAAAAACGAAAGAAATTTGCAACATTATGGGCATATTTCATGTCAAGAATAACTCCTGGTGCTCAAAGTCTTTTAAGAATTGTTGGCAAAAAAGGGAAGCAGCTGAACGATGTGATCTTACTTTAGCAAAGTGGATGGTTGATGAATGTGCGTCATTTAATGTTGTTAACTCTGTGTATTGTCAACATGTCATAAATGTCGTAAAGGCCATAAGTTTTGGTTATAAAGTACCAAACTTGCCTGTTATTCGTGGTTATTACTTGGCGAAGAAGACTGGTTGCACATTAATGGCTAATGGATGGAAAGATCATAAGAGAAAGACTTTAATTAATTTTTTAGTAAATTGTCCTAAAGGAATAGTGTTTTTAAAAACTCTGGATGTATCAGATATCTCAAAGACTGCTAAATTTTTGCATCAGTTATTTGGAGAGATTGTTTTGTATGTTGGGATACAAAACATTATGCATGTGGTGACTGATAATGTTGTAAATTATGTTGTTGCTAGCAAATTATTGATGGAAGAATTTCCTTCAATATTTTGGTCTTTTTGAGTTCCTAATTGCATCAACCTATACTCAAGGACATTGGTAAATTGCAGTCAGTTTGTTCTATTGTTGAGCATGTTTCTGGTATTATATAGTACATTTATAATTATTGTTATCTATTGTATTTGATGAGGAAGTTCACTGGAGAGAAAGAATTACTTTGTTTAGTTCCTACTCGTTTTGCTACTAATTTCATTGCATTGCAAAGCATTTTAGCTCATAAAGATGAGTTGAGAGCTATTGTGACATCTAGGGAATGGGTCTCACCTGTTTATACTAAAGATAACAAAGAAAAAAAGTTTGTTGAAAGTGTGTTAAACTCTCTGTTTTGAGAAGAATGTGCAATAATTGTGTGAATGAGTGAATCTTTAATTCGAGTTCTACGAATGGTTGATGATAATGATAGACCTTTAATGGAATACTTGTATGATGTTATTCATTACATGAAAGAAGAGATGTTGAGGAGATTTCAAAAGAGAAAGGCTAGAATACAATCTTTCATAGACATTATCAATAATCGGTGGAATGGATAACTATATAAAAATTTTTATGCAATGACATTTTAGTTGAATCCTCGATTTCAATATGATGTAAATATAATGGATAAACATATCAGCATAATTTCTGGATTTTTAGATGTTCTTGAGAAGTATACACATGAAAAATTACCATTGCAAAGTAAGA
>NW_011504768.1:4425-5098 GCF_000495115.2 Populus euphratica | reverse complement strand
AGGAAAGGGATAGTATATAATTTGCTTTCAAAAAAAGAAGAAAAAAGTAAGAAAAATAATGATTATAAATGTAATTAAAAAAATAAAAAAATAAATAAATAAAAATATAGATACGTTTGGTTTCGTAGCCTCCCTAACTTGAGTTATTAAGCTCGAAGGGGTGTTTTAACATCTAATACCCTAAAGTCAACTAACTTGGGAGCTATTGGCCTAATGCTTATTAGGGTTGAGGAGAAAAGCTTAAGGGAATCAAACATTGCACTATCTACGTATCAGTTTCTGCAACCCGAGTTATTAAGCTCGAAGAGGTGTCTCAACACCTAATACCCTAAAGTCAACTGACTTGGGAGCTATTGACCCAACGCTTGTTACATGGGTTGAGGAGAAAAGCTTAAGGGAATCAAACATTGCACTATCTATGTATCAGTTTCTGCAACCCGAGTTATTAAGCTCGAAGAAGTGTCTCAACACTTAATACCCTAAGACCAACTCGTCTGGGAGTCATTAGCCGAAAGGTCATTATATGGGTTACAAATGCATTGTATTTTAAGTTAAATGTATAAAAAAAAGAGAAAAAAATAATAATCCCAACCCAAGGACGTTAACCTTAAACATTAGAACATAATATTGTTTTCTTCTAATAAAAGCCCCATCATTTATGTTTTCTTACATT
>NW_011504768.1:0-4155 GCF_000495115.2 Populus euphratica | reverse complement strand
TGGTTGGGGGGTGTGATTAGTACTTAAAAGTGCATTTTTATCAAGGCTTTATATCATCATTTTGCACTTGAAGTATCAATAACTCCTTAACTAGAACATGTTTTGTAATAACAAGTCTGATAATATAAGATACCTTTAATTTATGGTAAATGCTCATTTTAACTACAGGTATTCTCACAATTCAAAGGATTGATTGTTGTGATTAACTATTGGAAGTGAAAGGACAAAGAAAAGGCTAAGCTTACGAAGGAGATGCCGATTCACTTCAAATTCGAGCACTGTTCAGTCATTGGATCATATCTAGAGCTATAGATCTTGGATTTCATATTAATTTATATGGTTGGAAAGATAACAAATAGGCCTACAACTTTCATGGGGAAAGACCCAAATTTGCCATTTTCAAATTCAAAGTTTGGCCATAAAAGAGAAGTCCGAATTTTAGTCTATAAAAGAAGGCATTTGCCATTCATTTGGGCATCTTGTTTTCCATATCAAGATCATGTTCTTGCTCTTTCTCTTTATATTGTTGTAATGCTTAAGTGTTTCTTTCATTAATCTCTTGTTCATGTTTTTCATTTCCTTTACTATATTTAGTTAACTTATATCATGTTTATGTTCTTATATTGTTTCTTTAAGTTTTTCTCCTTTATAATATCTAGCTAAGTTAATTATGTCAAGGTGAAAAGGTTTCACTAATGGTGTTAGGATAAGTAAATATAAACTCAATATGGACTTCAATGCTTATATCCTAAACAACTTGCTATTAACATGTCTTATCATTTTTATCTTATTAATTCTTAATACCTTACTTGTTAAATGGTTAATCTAGATTTGTGTTGTGTAACAATTGGTACATCAAATACTTGATCCTTCGTAGTATTCGGCCAACATCGTTATTATGAGAGGAACTTGATTTGTTGTCAACATAAGTTAGCATCATGAATACTTGATAAAATTTATAAGTATGGTGTTATGTAAATAAGATGATTAATATGATTATGTTGATAATTAATAAAGAGTTTATACCTTACTTATCTCTAATACTATTAGTGTATCCTCTAACCTTGACATTTGTTTTTATCATTGTATAATCTTCATATTAATTTTACATCTCAAAGTCATCTTTAACTCATCTTCACCACCATCATCATCATCATTGTTGTTGTTGTTGTTGTTTTTATTTATAATTTATATAGTTAACATCTCTATGGTTCGACCCCGGTCTTGCCGGGTTATTTATTACTTTGACACTTCTGCACTTGGGATAAGACATCAACTCTTTGATCGTGTCACAAGAGCTCCCAAATACTTTGCAAGTGTTACAAGCTCAAGGCTTCCATTCATACTCAACCACAATTGTGATATGATTTAAAAATAACCTGTATTTCAGTTGGAAATTACGAACCATGGGTAACTAGGCATCTAGTTCAATATAGACTCGGGCTTAATCAAGCTTGGTGCCATTAAATGTTTGTTCCAACCATGTTAGCAGTCATTCCTAGGCTCGTTCCATTCAAAAAAGGAAAAGGAAAACCTTGGAAGTGAATCCATGTAGCCATTTTTGAGATTTTATTCTTGTTAAGAACAAAATAAAGGTGTCATGGCTAAAGGATAACGATCTTTCCCCCAAACATTTATAGTCTCTTAAAATGAAAAATTAAGAAATCTTGTTGTGTTGTCATGACAATCTCAATGCCATAATTTTTCTATACTCGGAAGGCGATAGAGTTGGTCGCATGGTACCATAGAAGAATCCCACCAAATATTAGTTCCATGCATACTCTTATTAATTACATTATCTGAAATTTTCAAAATACTACCAATCTCTTGTCATGGAAAAAAGACTATTTTAGCTTAGGCTATTAAATTTGAAACTTTCAGTTTATTAACTTATGAGGTACTAAGGTGTTGATGTTCTTTAATGTCATAGTGGCAATGTGGGTGGCGGAAGGGTTTGTATTTTTTAGGTGGTTTATATTTAGAGATAGTTTTGATGTTTTAAAGAGGTTGAGGGATGTTTGAAGTGTTGGTGTTATGTGGGTTAATAGTGATAAAGGTTGTTTTGGTAGCTATAGTGGTAAGAGTATTTTGTTGCGTTAACCGATTAATTGTTTTCTGAGTTTGTTGAACTAGTTGACTGGTTCCTAGGTAACTGATAACCATGTTTGAAACTAATAGAAGACATTCTGAGGGGAACACAAAATTTCAAGGTAGTTTTCTAAAAATAGTTGATTAGTACTTAAAAGTGCATTTTTACTAAGTACTAGGGACTAGTAATAAGCTGGTTGGGGGGTGTGATTAGTACTTAAAAGTGCATTTTTATCATGGTTTTATATTATCATTTTACACTTGAAGTATCAATAACTCCTTAACTAAAGCATGTTTTATAATAACGTATCTAATAATATAAGATACCTTTAATTTGTGATAAATATTTATTTTAAATGCAGGCCTATCACATAAATAAAAGGATTGATTGATGAATTTAAGAACTGAAATTGAAAGGACAAAGAGATGGCTAAACTCCGAAAAGAGATGCCGGTGCAGTCCAAACCGGAATGTTGTTCGGTAATTGAATCATATCAAGAGTTGTAGATCTCAGATTTAGGTCCAATTTATATGGATGGAAAGGTAAGACATAGGCCTACAACTTTCATATGGAGCCCAAGATCTAAAAAGGCCATTTTCAAGTCCAAATTGTAGCAACAACAAAGAAGCCTGAATTTGTTTTCCAGCCCGAGCACTGTTCAGTGTTTGGCCCATATCTGGAGTTCTAGAAGTCCAAATGAGCTGCCTTTTTTACACAAGAAAGCTGAGACAATTTCCTACAACTTTCATGTTTTCAAGTAGCTCCAATTTTGACGTTATCAATGATGTTTTGGGCAGACAAGAGAGATAAGGATTGTTACCAAGTTAAGAGTTGGTCACCCACTCTGACGTTTTGGGCAGACAAGAGAAGATAAGGATTGTCACCAAGTCAAGAGTTGGCCACCCACTCATCAATTAGTCATCAAATCAATAGTTCCTAATTTTGGCCTATAAAAGGAGGCATTTGCCATGTATTTAGGCATCTTGGTTTCCAGATCAAGATCATGCTCTTGCTTTCTCTCTTTGTATTTTTTGTAATGTTTATGCTTTGCTTTCATTAATATCAAGTTTATGCTTTTCATTTCCTTTCCTTTACTTAGTTAACTTTTATCTTATTTATGTTCTTATTTTGTTTATTTATTTTTCTTTCTTTCATTATGTCTAGCTAAGTTTATTATGTCAAGGTGAAAAGGTTACACTAATGGTGTAAGAATAAGTATAGTGCAAACTTAATATGGACTTTAATGTTTGATACTAACATGTTTTGTATTTGTTATCATGTTCACTCTTTAATACTTTGCTTGTTAAATGACTAATCTTGATTTATGTTGTATAACACTTGGTACAACAAATGCTTGGCACTTTAATAGCCCATACTGTATGGTATAACCGACACCTGAGCTATGAAAGGAACTTGATTTGTTGTTAACATAAGTTATAATCATGAATGCTTGACAAAATTTACAAGTATTAGTGATTAGTACTTAAAAGTGCATTTTTATCATGGTTTTATATCATCATTTTGCACTTGAAGTATCAATAACTCCTTAACTAAAGCATGTTTTATAATAATATATCTAATAATATAAGATACCTTTAATTTATGGTAAATGTTCATTTTAAATGCAGGCCTATCACATAAATGAAAGGATTGATTGATGACTTTAAGAACTTGAAATGCAAGGGCAAAGAGATGACCAAAATTAGAAAAGAGATGTCGGTGCAATCCAAACAGGAACTGTTCGGTAATTAGGTCATATCTAGAGCTATAGATCTCAGATTTAGGTCTACTTTATATGGATGGAAAGGTAAGACATAGGCCTACAACGTTTATATGGAGCCCAAATTTCAGATTTAGGTCTACTTTATATGGATGGAAAGGTAAGACATAGGCCTACAACTTTCATGTGGAGCCCAAGATCTGAAAAGGCCATTTTCAAGTCCAAATTATAGCAACAACAAAGAAGCCCGAATCTGTCCTCCAGCCCGAGCATTGTTCAGTATTTTGGCCATATCTGGAGTTCTAGAAGTCCAGATGAGCTGAAGTTTTTACACAAGAAAGCTGAG
>NW_011504734.1:2925-5178 GCF_000495115.2 Populus euphratica | reverse complement strand
CAAAAATCATTATTTATCATAAATATCTTTTTATATAAAGTTCATATAAAAATAAACTCTTGTCATCTTTATATAAACTCTTGTTATTTTTGTATAATTCATTTGATTATGAATATATAACATGATACCTTTGTGCTGCCTAATGCATTATAAATCATTAACACAAATCTACTTATGAATCACTTCATTGTCATGATTTCTAGTAACAATATTTAATAAAAATAAAAATTAATTATAAATAAAAACATGTAAGATGAACACTGCACAACTAACATTGTTCACCCTCTCATAAAACATTGTAGATAACATTGTATATTTTATTCTAATCCTTAAAGTTTTTTTATATGATTTGATCATAGTCAAAGGTTAATTGCTTTTGAATGTTTAGTCAAGGGTGAGATTAAAAGAAATGAGACCGAATTGAAATATACACAAAAAATAAGTGGTGTGTCAAAGATCGCATGAAAAATCTATCTTGATCATCAATCTTTAAATATAAACATAATATATACTATTTAGGTTCTTTTAATTTCTTAAAACATTAATTGTTATACTCAAACTTATTTATATTATTTTTCAGTTGTTTTAAAAAAAAAAGGTTGTCAAATTCAAATGATAAAAAAAAATTCATTATTAAGTTCATTTTCAATCACCAAAATGGATTTTTTTGGTGTTTATAAATTCTATAAAATGAAAAGGACTTCATAATGGTTATTTAGAGTTTCGGTATTATATGAAAAATCAAATTAAAGTTGAGAAAAGTCAAAATTAAATTAATTTGATTTACTATTTTTTAACTAATTTGAGTTGATTGAATGGTTTTGTAGGTGTTATAAAAGTGTTAGTGTGGTGTTTTTAAGTTAAAATAATTTAAAAATTATTTTTTTTAAAAAAAAAATATAAGTTTTTAAATTTTTTTAATTATAATAGTGGTAACCAGAATTTGAGTTTATAAAAATAATACATCGTCTTCCTTAATAGATGACATATCTCCTGCTTATTTTTTTTTTAAAATAGAGATAGATCATTTATTGTTTATCTTTTTAAAAATATATTTTTTAAAATAAGTATGGGCTTATGGGTTCGAAAGTGAAGACCACCAACACTTTTGGATTTTTCATTTTAGTTGCTCAAACATGATGGGCCATGAGGCTGTGAATCTGATCATTTTGATCTTTATTCTATATAAAAAAAGTTGAATATAAATTTAAAGAAAAACAATATTAAACTTGTTTTTACAGGCGTACGGTAATTGTTTCTGGTGTATATGCATTGTATAGCTTGACTTTTTCGTTTTTTCTTTGAATTTCATTTGCTTCGCCAGCATATTTGATTCTCAGATACACCAAATCTAAATATCAATTCTCTTGGATTTCCTTTTCTTTTTGCTGGATTTCCATTATCCCTTGACTGAGAAACACATTCACTTGTTTAAATTTCGAAGGTAAATATGTCAATGGAACCACTCCTGTTGTTGATGGAGGACTTCTGACCAGTCCTCGCCACCTTCCAAAAGATGCAGTCAAGCAGCTTTCTCGAGCTGTGGAAAAGAGATCCAGGAATTCACAAGTTGGGGTTCCATCTAGCAATCTCCAAGTAAAAGCCCTGTAATCATTTGTGCCTGGCCATTAAAACACAAAGGTTGTTGATCTTTGTGGATTTTACGTTCTTCCCACTCAAAGCAACAAAATTCAAGTGTAGCCCCAGCTCTTTTCCCTTGAAGAATAAAATAATTGGTTTCATGGCCAGTCTGCTGGTTCGAGATATCTTCAGGAGTAATGGAGCTAATCCATTTGCATTGACAGATTGGCAACCATTCAAAATAAGCACTGCAAGATGTTCCCAGAATGCTATCAATGATGCTTGATTGTCTGTAAAATTGGTGCTGGTGAAACAGAACGGGACAGAAAATAATCCTTTGTCTTGCCTAAAAGACACCAGCAACATCCAAGTGATTTGATTTGAAGCAATTTGCAGGTATATGCGGGTTCAGAGGAAGAATTTTACAGTTTTCACAATCTTCTGACAGGATGTCATAAATTTCTATGCTCTTCGGTCATGATCAGCGAAAAAATTGACAATTGCCTTGAATCAAAAGGGAGAATGCCTCGAGATAAACCATCGGAAAGTATTGAAAGCATTCATAATATACGAAATATTCTTCAATAATTGAGAGGACCATAATTCAAGACTAACAAGATATGCTTCTCCAGAAAGCCACAGCAGCTAGGTAGAGCAAGACATTGAGAGACA
>NW_011504734.1:0-149 GCF_000495115.2 Populus euphratica | reverse complement strand
CACCCCCCCTCTCTTCCCCAACCCCCCTGCCACTGAATTCTCCTGTCTATAAACCCACTGTAACAAAACCGAGTTGGCTGTCCAAAGCGGAGGCCACGAGATGGCCTTTTTTTGATAGACGGCACAAATTTCATCAAAACCCACGTAAC
>NW_011504741.1:0-5154 GCF_000495115.2 Populus euphratica | reverse complement strand
CATCATTTTCAGAAAATATGGCTGAAGAAGATAATCAATCACTTCATAATGGATGCAAACTTGGCTTGAAGGTCATGATCTTCCCTAAGGTTGTACATGCCTCCACTAGATGTGTATTATTATTATTATTATTGTTGTTGTTGTTGTTGTTGTTGTTGTTATTACTATTATTATTATTCTTGTTGTTATTGTTATTATTGTTGTATTATTGTTATTTATAATTTGTACAATTAACTTTGTTTTTATCATTGTTTAATCCTTACGTTAATTTTCCATCTCAAAGTTCTCATCAACTTTTCTTCTTCTTCTTCTTCTTTTTCTTTATTATTATTATTGTTGTTGTTGTTGTTATTGTTATTGTTGTTGTATTATTGTTATTTATAATTTGTACAAATAACCTCCCTGTGGTTCGACCCCGGTCTTGCCGGGTTATTTATTACTTCGACACTCCTGCACTTGGAAGAAGACATCAATCTTTTAGTTGTGTCAAGTTTTTGGCGCTGTTGCCGGGGAGGTAAGTTCTTGTATAATTATAGTAGTTATTTTATTTTCTCTTTTCACTTTTCTTGTATATAACTTTGTTTCTTTTCTCTTGTTTCTTCTTCTTTTGTTTTCTTCTTCCTTTTATTCTATTCCTACACGTGCATGAGAGTGTGGTCACGTACATCAAGTAGTAGACTTTGTACTTTTTTTTATTTTATTCCTGCACGTGCATGAGAGTGTGGTCACGTACATCAAGTGGTAGACTTTGTAGGGTATCCTCATCATTTTCAGAAAATATGGCCGAAGAAGATAATCAATCACTTCATAATGAGAATAATGAGAATAACCGTGCTAGAACACTTAGAGACCACATGAATCCCACAAGAACAAGTGCACTATCATGCATAGTTTTTCCTCCCGGTGCATCTCATTTTAATTTTAAACTAGGTATTATTCAACTTTTACCTTTTTTCCATGGCTTAGATTTTTAAACCAGGTATTATTCAACTTTTACCTTCTTTTCATGGTTTAGAATTGGAAAATCCATACTTGCATTTAAGGGAATTTGAGGAGGTCTGCAACACATATAATAATTTAAATTGTAGCATGAACACCATTAGATTAAAGCTTTTTCCTTTTTCATTAAAAGATAAAGCTAAAACATGGCTACAAAATTTAAGACCAGGATCCATTCGTGCTTGGGATGAAATGCAACAACAGTTTTTAAAGAAGTTTTTCCCATCTCATAAAACAAACTCTTTCAAAAGACAAATCACCACTTTCACTCAAAAACCAGGAGAAACATATTACCAATGTTGGGATAGGTATCGAGACTTGCTTAGTACTTGCCCTCATCATGGTTTTGAAATATGGAGATTGGTTTCACATTTCTATAAAGGGTTAACACCTAGAGATAGACAAATGGTTGAATTCATGTGTAATGGAACTTTTGAAGATAAAGATCCTGATGAAGGAATGGAGTACTTAGACTTGTTAGCTGAAAATGCTCAAAATTAGGACACCGTAGGTACTTATGAGGCACCGAGTAAAACTCAACCTCATACATCTAGTGGAGGTATGTACAACCTTAGGGAAGATCATGACCTTCAAGCCAAGTTTGCATCTTTAGCTAGAAAAGTTGAGGCACTAGAATTGAAAAAGAGTGGTCAATTAAAATCTATTGAAAACATTGTGTGTCAAATATGTGAAACAAATGAACACTCAACCAACGATTGTCCAACCTTGCCTTCTTTTAAAGAATGTCTCCATGAACAAGCCTATGCTTTAAACAGTTTCCAAAGGGCCAACCACAACCCATACTCCCAAATATACAACCCTGGTTGGAGAAATCACCCAAATTTCAGTTGGAAGAGTGAGAACAACAATTCACAAACTTCACAACCACCGTTTCAAGCACACCACAATTTCCAAAATTCTCATGGATATGCACCTCCTTATGCTCCACCTTCTAGAAGAAATCTTGAGGAAACATTGCATGCATTCATTGAAAAGCAAGAGACAATCAATACTCAACTTGCTCAAAACTTGACAGATTTTAAGGATACTCTTGCAAAATTAACATCTGCTCTCAGTTTCCAAGAGAAAGGTAAGTTTCCATCTCAACCACAACAAAATCCCAAGGGGCAATACAATGCAAATGCAAGTAGTTCCGGAAGCCAACACATGGATCAAGTCAAATCAGTCACTACTCTGTGCAGTGTTAAGGTTATTGAAAAACCCTCTCTTGAACCTTATGAGAAAAATGATGAGTCAATCTCTGAGGGTAAGGAAGGGGTTGAATCTGAAAATTGCAAGGAAAAGACTGATTCTCCGCCAGCACTTCCATTTCCTCAAGCCATAACCAAACAAAGGAAAGTCAATCACAACTCTAAAATCTTTGAAACTTTCAAACAGGTAAGGATCAATATACCTTTGTTGGATGCTATTAAATAGGTTCCTTTCTATGCTAAATTTTTGAAAGATCTATGCACTGTGAAGAGGAAACTGAATATGAAAAAGAAAGCCTTTCTAGCCGAACAAGTAAGTGTCATTCTTCAGAACAATAATGCTTTGAAATATAAAGACCCTGGTTGTCCTACAATTTCTTGCTTTATTGGAGAGCATAAAATTGAAAGAGCTTTACTTGATCTTGGTGCTAGTGTGAATTTACTTCCATATTTAGTTTTTCAGAGTCTCAATCTAGGTGAGTTAAAACCAACTTCTATATCTCTTTTACTCACCGATAGATCTGTAAAAGTGCCTAGAGGAATAATTGAAGATGTGTTAGTACAAGTTGATAAATTCATTTATCCTGTGGATTTTATTCTCTTGGACACAGAACCTGTTGAAGCATGTAATTCATTTCCTGTTATTTTAGGACGTTCATTTCTTGCAACCTCTAACGCATTTAATATTTTCAACATTTGCAAGCAACCTGGAGATGATAATGATTTACAAGAAGTAGATCATATTGACGAATTAGTTTATGATCAACTTAAATCTACTTTAAGTAAAAATGAATTGGATGAATCTGAAGATTTACAAATGATTTATTCTGAGGAAGGAATCACAGATGAAAAACGCACTGAAAATATTGATGCGAATGAATGTTTTGTCAATAGTGACAACAGATTCGACATCTAACATCACACCAATCGATGATTACTTTCCTAACGAATCCTTACTTTCTCTTAGTCCAATGCCTTGGTATGATAAAAATATCAATTTTCTTGCTTTAGGAGATTTGCCAGCTGATTGGAGTACCCAAGACAAAGAAATGTTTTTGAACGAAGTGAAGAGCTTTTATTGTGATGAACCTAACTTATTCAAATATTGTCCTGATCAAATATTTCAAAGATTCATTCCCGACAATGAGGTAAGTAGTGTCATTAAACTTTGTCATTCTGAAGCATGTGGAAGTTATTTCTCGTTAAAAAAGACAGCTCTAAAAATCTTTCAAAATAGATTTTATTGGCCCACCATGTTCAAGGACACGCATGCATTCTGCAAAACTTGTGAAAATTATCAAAAGATTGATACTGGTCAAAACGTTTTGTTTTATAATTCTCAACTCTATTCATTACCTAGAGAGCTAAGATCAAGATGAAGCAATCCTTATGGGGCTTATGATATTGAGAATTCAATGAATGACAATGATTTCAAGGAAAATGGACATCGTTTGAAAGCTTACTTTGATAATTTTTCTAGTGAAAATGAATCAACTGGTTTGAATGATCTTGTAGATAAAGGTTGATTATTTTGTTTTTCTTACATTGATTTTGTGTTTCTTTTTTAGTGTTTTTTGCTAGTTTCTCTCACCCCGGTCAAATGGTGGATAATGGTATTCCGTGACTTAAATCGGTTCTTTCAATTTTCCACAATAACTGATATCTGTGTATATATTTGTGCAATTCTTTGAATCTCTCTTCTAATTCTCATTTGAAAAAGGACACTAATCTTGAAAAATTGAAAAAGTATTTTCCCGCTCTGCCTCAGAATGCGATTACAAAAATTTACCGTGCTAGATGTACAAGATTGAGATTGTTAATGAATCATGGAATTCCTGAAGATATTCTCTGGTTCATTGAAGCAAAGGTCCGATTATCAGGTGAGTCCTCTAACTCCTTCATTTCACACATGCTTGGAACAGGTAAAAGCACTTTTGCAAAGAAAAGTCGTGCAAAACGACTGAAAGTCTGTCATCGATGTGCTAGATGGACTTGTAATACACAATGTCGTTCTTTAGGAATGGTATCTATAAACCGTGAAGATAAAATACAATTCATTAAGGATGGCCTGAGTAAGGAGTCTTTAGATAATCTTCTATTGACTCTTGAGACGCATCCTAGTGGAGATGTGCATCGTGCAATTCATGATTTATGGCCACTATTTCATAAAGAACATGATCGACTTAGTCTTGGGAATCTGACTAAAAAAGACCCTGTTTGCCAGTTTTTAAGAAAACTGGATGGGAAGCCTATCCCCGACCCATAGAGGGTGTTTAAGTCGTTCTTAGACGTAAAACCAAGGGAAGATGAGAGCCACAATCACAACTACCTATACATACACATGCTTTTTTAAAAGTAAATAAATAAATAAATAAAAAGAGAGAGAGAGAGAGAGAGTGTGAGACTCCAGCTGGCCTGCATATGGGTGGTATGATTGCCTTTCTAATTTCTCATCTATAAAACCCTCTCTTCCTTCCTTTCATTTCTACTCAACCCATACATTCAACAAATATAGAAGTGTGTAGAAATGGCAAGTTCCTCAAGTCATCATATAAGAAATATTTGTGTTTTCGGTGGATCTAGTCCTGGGAAAGAAAAGGAGTTTTTAGAATCAGCAAATCATCTTGGTCAAGTGCTAGCTGAGAGAAATATTCATTTAGTATATGGGGGAGGCAGTCTTGGGTTAATGGGAGGTGTGTCAATAGCTGCATTTTTAGGAGGTAGTCAAGTTTTGGGGGTCGTCCCCGAAGCTTGAGCACAAGGAGACATCATTGGAAAAACAATTGGAGAGAAACTTCAGGTCTCTACAATGTCAGCTCGAATGAATGCAATGTTTAACCATGCTGATGCCTTCATTGCTCTACGAGGTGGTCTAAGTATATTGGAAGAGATCTTTCACATTTCCTCTTGGGCTCAACTGCACATTCACCATAAACCCATAGGT
>NW_011504732.1:0-5180 GCF_000495115.2 Populus euphratica | reverse complement strand
GATGCTGAGAATGCCAGAAATGATGCAAATAAGTCAAAAATATTTTTTTTATTTTTTTTTCTATTTTTTGGATTTGTTTTTTTTTTATGTAAGAAAATAATGGTCAAAATTGGGTTATGACAGTAGTTTTAGAAATGGGTTGATTATAAAGGTATTCTTCTATTTTATTTGACTTTATTAAAATGAAGTTGACATTTATAAATGAAGGAAAAATTATAAAATTGAAAGGAATACTTGAAGTTACTAAGTTCTAGATGATTGCAACTGATAAAGTATATAAAAGTTTGAAAAAGGCTATTTATGGGTTTATAGGGGAATTATTTGCAGTAAAGGCAATTAAGAAATCAAGATTGGGTGTGTAGGATATAATAGTTAAAGATCTATTTGTGAATTTAATGAAATCTTTTCAGATCTAACACAATCACCTTTAGGGGCTGTTTGGAAACACAGTTCAACTTGCGTTCCTATAAAATTCAAATTTTTTTTGCTCAAATTTAATATGATTTATACGTTATGGATCATTTTGATGTGTTGATATTAAAAATAATTTTTAAAAAATAAAAAAATATCATTGGCATGCATTTCGGCATGAAAAGTTATTTGAAAAGCAACCGCTACCACACTACCAAACACACTCTTAGTAAGAACCTTGGATCATAATATTCCATTGATTATTGGGGTTAAACCAGTTGATATAAAACTCTATAAGAGTTTTTTAATGTGTAAAGATAAGATTAAATGGTTAATAAAAGAGATGATGCACAATAGGATAATTTAATATAATTGCAGCCTTTCTGCTTTACTAATGTTGCTTGTTAAAAATAAAGATAACATGTCGAGATTTTGTATTAATTATATGCAGCCTAATGATATGACAATCAAGAACAAGTTCCTATAATTAATGATCTTAAAGATGACCTGGATAGATCATAGTTCTTTTTAAAATTGGATCTTATGCCAGGCTATCACCATGTGAAGATGCATGAGGATGATATGAATAATTCTACCTTCAGAACTCACAATAAACATTATGAAAACAAGGTAATGTAATTTAGATTAACAAATGCTCCAACTAATTTTTAAGTTCTTATGAAAGCTATATTAGAACCATTTTAAGAAAGTTTGTGTTAGTATTCTTTTATGATATATTGGTGTATAATTCTTCATTTGAGTTGCATTTTCCATATCTCAAGTTGGTTTTCAAGACATTATAAAGAAAATCAATTATTAAAAAAAATCTAAGTGCACTTTTTGTGAAGAGAAGGTGAATACCTTAAGCATGTCAATTTTTTATATGTTGTGGCTAGTTTAGAACTAGCTTACACCATAGTTAATTAAGAAGTTAAAAGGGTTTCTTGGATTGATTGACTATTATAAGAAAAGGCTTTGGAGTTATTAGCAAACCATTGACTAGGCAATTAAAGAATATCAATTTTAATTGGAATGAAAGTCATAAACAACATTTGATATTTTAAAGAAAGCTTTGTGAAAAACACCAATCCTAATTTTATTAGATTTCAACACTATATTTGTCTTGGAAACTGACATGATAAAAAGATTAATGTCTTCTTCCAAATGTAGGAGTGTCGAAATAATAAATAACGCGGCAAGACCGAGGTCGAACCATAGGGAGGTTAATTGTATAAATTATAAATAACAATAACACAACAACAATAACAATAACAACAACGACGACGACAACAATAATAACAATAATAATAGTAGTAGTAGTAGTAGTGATACTAATAATAATAATAATAAAGAAAAAGAAAGAGAAGAAGAAGAAAACGATGAAAACTTTGAGATGGAATATTAATGTAAGGATTAAACAATGATAATAACAAATGTCAAAGTTAGAAGTTCTACTAATGGTATGTCAAACAAGTATAGTATAAACTTTTATTATTCAATTGGAAACCACACACAAATGAGGTTCCAATGAGATTATAGATTGTTAACATGATTACATTAGTTATCTTATTCGATTAATGCTAATACTTGTAAATTTCTTTAAGCATTCATGATTATAACTTATGTTAACAACAAATCAAGTTCCTTTCATAGCTTAGGTGTTGGTTATACCATACAGTATGACCTATGAAAGTGCCAAGCATTTGTTGTACCAAGTGTTATACAACATAAATCAAGATTAGTCATTTAACAAGCAAAGTATTAAAGAGTGAAGGAGATAACAAATACAATACATGTTAGTATCAAACATTAAAGTCCATATTGAGTTTACATTATACTTATTCTTACACCATTAATGTAACCTTTTCACCTTGACATAATAAACTTAGCTAAACATAATGAAAGAAAGAAAAATAAATAAACAAAATAAGAATATAAATAAGATAAGAGTTAACTAAGTAAATGAAAGGAAATGAAAGGCATAAACTTGATATTAATAAAAGCAAAGCATAAACATTACAAAAAATACAAAGAGAGAAAGCAAGAGCATGATCTTGATTTGGAAACCAAGATGCCTAAATGCATGGAAAATACCTCTTTTTATAGGCCAAAATTGAGAATTATTGATTTGATGACTAATTGATGTGTGGGTGACCAACTCTTGACTTGGTGACAATCCTTATCTTTTCTTGCCTGCCCAAAATATCATTGATAACGTTAAAATCGGAACTACTTGAAAACATGAAAGTTGTAGGAAATTATCTCAACTTTCTTGTGTAAATAATTCAGATCATTTGGACTTCTAGAACTCCAGATATGGGCCAAACATTGAACAATGCTCGAGATGGAGGATAGATTCAGACTTCTTTGTTGTTGCTTCAATTTGGACTTCAAAATGGCTTTTTTAAATCATAGGCTCCACATGAAAGTTGTAAGCCTATGTCTTACCTTTCCTTCTATATAAAGTAGATCTAAAACTAAAATCTATAGCTCCAGATATGACCCAATTACTGAATAGTGTTCTGGTTTAGACTGCACCAGCATCTCTTTTCTAAGTTTAGCCATCTCTTTGCCTTTTCAATTTCAGTTCTTAAATTCATCAATCAATCCTTTCATTTTTATGATAGGCTTGTATTTAAAATGAACAGTTACCACAAATTAAAGGTATCTTATATTATTAGATATATTATTATAAAACATGTTTTAGTTAAGGAGATATTGATACTTCAAGCGTAAAAATGATGACATAAAACCTTGATAAAAATGCACTTTTAAGTAATACAAGTGCTAATGAGTTAAGAGTTGTGTTAAGTAAAAAAACAAAAGAAGCCTTTAACATGTTTTAGCAAAACTTTGAGTACACAAGGAATTTGACACTACCTATATATAAAAAGGAATATATAGCAATTCTAATGGAAGTTGAAAGGTGGAGATATCATTTAAAGTATGATTAATTTATTATTAAGATTGATTATGAGAGTTTAAAGTTTCACTGGAACGAAAGATCCATGCATCAATTGAAAAGAAAAGATTAACCAAACCATTAGGATTGAGGTATATAATACAATATAAAAAAGGAAAAGAAAACATAACAACTAATGTTTTATATAGAAAAAAAGGAGTAAAAGGACATAATAATTTTCAGAAGAAAGAACATGGTAACTTAACAACCATTACTGTTATAACTTTAGTTTGGTATGAGCAAGTTAGTGATAATTATGATGAAAATAAATAGAGCAAGTTAGTGATAATTATGATGAAAATAAATAACCTAAGTAGATGGGGGCAGAAAAATTGATAAATATGGAAAATTGGTCAATGTATACATATATAAAAAGGGGTTTGTGGTATAAACGTAGAATTATCATTGGTAATAAAAGGGATTTAATGGTAAACCTAGTAAGTCTTGCACACGACTCTCATATAGGTGAACATTTAAGGATGCAAAAATCATATAAGAGACATATGGCTATATTTAATTGGCCTTATATGAAAGTTTCAATAAAGAATTTTATGAATAAGTGTGATATATATAAACAAGATACGATGGAGAAAGTGTCTTATTTAGGATTACTTCAACCACTACTTGTTTTAGAATGAATTTAGAGGAATATTATAATGGATTTTATAGAAGGATTACCTAAGCTAGGGGGGATGCAATATTGGTTATTATGGATAAGTTCATGAAATATAAGCATTTTTTGGTTATAAATCATCATTTTATAGCTTAGAAAATTGCTCAAATGTTCTTGGATCATGTTTATAAGTTCCATAGACTACTTACCATTATTATGACTGAAAAAGATAAAGTCTTTACTAGTTTATTTTAAAAGGAGCTACCCAAACTTTTAGGAGTCAAGTTATTGATGAACATATCTTTCTATGCTCAAATTGATGGATAAACATAAAGAGTAAATCAGTATCTTAAAATCTATTTGAGATGTATAACAATATACACTCCAAACAAATGGTATAATTGATTGTCTCAAGCTCAATGTTAATTCAATTCAAGCTACCATTCAACTATAAAGATGAGCCTTCTTCAAGCATTGTATGGTTATCTTCCTGCTAATATAAAGGTTAGCTCCCAAACAATAACTTTAATAGAAATTATAGAAGAAGTAATTCAAAAGAGAGAGAGTCGAGATCAATAATTACAATTGCAGTTGAGAAGAGCTAAGAATAGGATGAGACAATAGATGACAAAGATAGAACATAAAAGAACATTTCAAGTTGGAGATTTGGTTTACTTGATACTTCAGCCCTATAAGCAAATAAATGTAGGCATTGAGAAAGAACATAAAGCTTAGTTTAAGATTTTATGGCACTTAAAAGATTGAACAGAAGGTATGAGAAGTGGCTTATAGGTTGCAATTACTAGAAGAGGTTGCAATTCACCTAGTATTTCATGTTTCATTGCTTAAGAAGAACATTGGTAATAATACAGTTGCAACCTTTGCAATTCCAACGATAAATGAGAATGGTAAAATTAAAATCAATCTAGATACCATCTTAGATAAGAAATTGATGAAAAAGATAACCATGCAGTGATTAATGAGATCAATAGAATGGTCGAATCTATTTTAGAAAGATGCCACATGGAAAGAAATAGAAGAATTAGCAAAATAATTTCAAAATTTTCACATATATTTTTTAAGATAAGAATTATTATAAGGGCGAAGTATTGTTACGAACCCATGAGATTATGGTTACTAACATAGATTATTAAGGATAAGAATCCTTTTAAGGGGGAAAATATAGTTATAAAC
>NW_011504728.1:4355-5183 GCF_000495115.2 Populus euphratica | reverse complement strand
AAAATAACTGTTATTATATTCTTAAATACCATAATCCTCGTGTAATCAATAATAATTTATGAGAGTACCAAACCCTATGAAAAATTGAAGATCTGGACTGAAAAAATGATTTGTTCATAAAATGGTTACAAATCCAATTCTAGAATTCTGTAGCTACTAATTATCATTTTTTAACTAAAATAAATAATTTTTTAATAATTTAAAATTCAAAGCTTGACTTGAATTGATTTCTAGTTAAATTAGATTTTTAATAATTTTATTCACCTAAATAAATCGGATCCAAACCATGAATTGATCCCATAATCCAACAAATTTGATCCTGAAATTGGATTTTAAATTTTCAAAATTGATGGCAACATTGAAATTTCCTTTGAACTGGGAACAAAAGAGAAATCACTTTAATTTGAAGGAAAAAAAAGAAAAGGATCAAAGGACTACTGGTTTGTACCATGTACAGCTTTTTACCATAAACTAATAAAGTTTCCAATATTCTTACATGCTGTGACCTTAAAATATTTTAATTTCATGGTCAGGGCTTTGCCCTTGCAGACAACTTTTTTATGTTTTCAGTACTCGTAAACCGACACCTGTAAGTAAGCAACCGGTTTCAAGACGAAACAGCTACTGGAATTTCGAATCAGGGGGGCCATGGGGAGAAAATTTGAAACTAACGGCCCAGGTACCGAAACTTAGCTCAAAGTTCTTCTTTGCTGTTACACGTGTCCGATAAGTCCCTGTCGCTTGCCGTTCTGGATTGCATTTCTTGGGGTTATTGTCTTTGGCTTTTCAGAATAGTTCGTAACTGTCCTGTCAGGTGATCACTGCCTC
>NW_011504728.1:0-1265 GCF_000495115.2 Populus euphratica | reverse complement strand
AGATATCACGAAAATAGGGCTTTCCATATAATGTAAGATGTGAATTATTTATGATTAACCACGACCAAAGATCCATCAGTGAATCTTGGAAATGGAAGTGTATATCTTCTTCCCAAAACAAATCTTCATGGAGTGGATCAAGAATATTATTTAATGATCCACTCTCCCATCCAAATTCCAGGATTACATGAACAGTCTAATTGTTTTAAAAAAAACAATAATTTCTTATTGGGTTTTGATTAGATGGCAGATGAAATTAAGATTGTAATTCAGTTTTAGGACTCACAAAGCCAATTTAGAATTAAAAACAATAGTATATACTAATTTTTACAAGATCTTAGAATTTTTTTAGGACTTGGGAGGGATTGAGGGGTTGTGTTGTTTTTATTTAGAATTCACCAAGATTGTGTGTGCATGGGATGATGGAGGACAAGGGAATTTACTATTTACATTGTTTGGCACCTAAGATCAGAAACATCTATCTGTCCATACTACAGCATGAAAAGACATTATCAAGTGAGGGGGTAGCTTCCGAGCTTTGCAACCACAAGCCGGAATTTAGTGTTTCCAAAGTCACAATTCATGTTTTCGAGTTCCCGTGTTCAATTCATGCCCATATGTGCAAACAAGAAGGCCAGTCAATAATCAATAATCAATTCCAATTTTTTGTTTTCTTAAAAAATAATCCAAGGAGTTACAGCTTAACAGATATTAATATCCTCCATGTATCGAATCCCTTTTAGTTTGTTTTGTTGTATCATTTTTTTAAATAAAAAATAATATTTAGATGCTTCAAGCGTGTTTAAAAAAAATTCATTTACAGCCTCAATTATATAAAAATGTGTTGGTTTTGTTTAATTAGATGATAAACAAAATAGTCTATTATGGTATATTATAGTAAATGAATCAAAATTAATTAAAAAATAATAATGATAATATAAAAAAAACCTTTGAAAAGATAAAATTAAGTAAAAAAAACTAATACAAGCCAATCTAAGTTAGTATGATATACAGGTAATAAGAGATGAACTAATATTAATTAACATGATAAATTTAAGGTTCATGTTATGATATCGAGATAATCTAATAAAAAAATTAAAAAATTAAAAAATTAAAATTGATAAAAAAAATTAATCTTAAACAATAAAATAAAAAAAATATTAACCCATGTTAATTTTATAAATTCATGATCTAAGTCATTAAACCATGTTAACTGTAAATTTCATCATTCCTTGTTTTTTTTTAATCTTCCATAACTATTTTAA
>NW_011504705.1:0-5257 GCF_000495115.2 Populus euphratica | reverse complement strand
GCTCTAGATATGACCCAATTACCAAACAGTGTTTCGGTTTGGATCGCACCGATATCTCTTTTCTAAGTTTGGCCATCTCTTTGTCCTTTTAATTTCAGTTCTTAAATTCATCAATCAATCCTTTCATTTATGTGATAGGCCTGCATTTAAAATGAACATTTACCACAAATTAAAGGTATCTTATATTATTAGATATGTTATTATAAAACATGCTTTAGTTAAGGAGTTATTGATACTTCAAGTGCAAAATAATGACATAAAACCTTAATAAAAAATGCACTTTTAAGTACTAATCACTTTCGGCTAATGAGTCCCAGACCAATTGGTATTAGAGCATTAGGTGTTGAGACACCCCTACGAGTTTAGTAACTCGGGTTGCAGATACTGATACGTAGATAGTGCAATATTTGATTTCCTTAAGCTTTTCTCCTCAAACTGTGTAACAAGCATTAGGCCAACAGCTCCCAAGTCAGTTGACTTTAGGGTATTAAGTGTTAAAACACCCACCCCTTCAGGCTTAATTGCTTAGGTTAGGGAGGTTACGAAACCAAACTTATCTACATATTTATTATCATCATTTGTTTTACTCTTTTTTTTGTTATTTTGTTATTTTTGTTTTGCAAATGATATACTATCCCTTTCGCTTAGTTGTTACCTTTAATAAAAGAACATAAATAATGTAATAATTCAATGTGCAACCCACAATCATATGTTAAAGTGTATGTATGAAAATAAAGGTTTAAGAATACATGTTAAATGAGTATATGAGCAGAATTAAGTAATAATAATGCGAGAATTTATAAACCTGAATATTTCAAGAAGTATTATAATAGACCTTGTTAAGAATTGTTACTAAGATGTGTTTCAAGAGTCACTTTAACAAAAGTGCTCCTTTACTCTGCCATCCTAGTAACAACAATTTTGTATATGTTTTATGAAATGAAAAATATAGTTTTTATCAACTACTATTCTCTCCCCCCAACCAAAACGAGACATTGTCTTCAATGTCCTAAAGTAGAAAGATAGAGTATAGAAGACATCACCTGAAATAACGAACACTAACAAACTTGAAACACACTTAAACAAATATAAGAAACAACAAAACACAATAATAAAAGCAAAAGACATAATGATTCACAAATAAAGACTCAAATCTAATCTAAGTTTTTTATAGCTTTTCTTAGATGAAAAATTTATGCGACTCATGGAGGGATCAATTAAAGGAATGAAAGACTGTAGTTAGCACTTTTATAGTCCATACTATATGGTATAACTGACACCTGTGCTATGAAAGGAACTTAATAAGGAACTTGATTTGTTGTTAACATAAGTTATAATCATGAATGCTTGACGAGATTTACAAGTATTAGCATTAATCGAATAAGATGACTAATGTAATCATGTTAACAATCTATAATCAGATTGGAACCTCCTTTGTGTGTGGTTTCCAATTGAATAAGAGTTTATACTATACTTATTTGATGTACCGTTAGTGGAACCTCTAACCTTGACATTTTTTATTATCATTATTTAATCCTTACATTAATATTCTATCTCAAAGTTCTCATCATCATCTTCTTCTTCTCCTTCTTTTTCTTTATTACTACTACTACTACTACTACTACTACTACTACTACTATTAGTATTATTATTGCTACTATTATTACTATTGTTGTTGTTTATAAATTGTACAATTAACCTACTTGTGGTTCGACCCCAGTCTTGCTAGGTTATTTATTACTTCGACACTCCTGCACTTGGGAGAAGATATCAATCTTTTAGTCGTGTCAAGTTTTTGGCGCCGTTGTCGGGGAGGTAAGTTCTTGTACAAATTATAGTATTTATTTTATTTTTTCTTTTCACTTTTCTTATATATAACTTTATTTCTTTTCTCTTGTTTCTTCTTTTTTTGTTTTCTTCTTCCCTTTATTCTATTCCTACATGTGCATGAGAGGGTGCTCACGTACATTAAGTGGTAGACTTTGTAAGGTATCCTCATCATTTTTAGAAAATATGGCCGAAGAAGATAATCATTCACTTCATAATAAGAATAATGGGAATAACCGTGTTAGAACACTTAGAGACCGCATGAATCCCACAAGAACAAGTGCATCTTCATGCATAGTTTTTCCTCCTAATGCATCTCATTTTAATTTTAAGCCAGACATTATTCAACTTTTACCTTCTTTTCATGGCTTAGAATTGGAAAATTCATACTTGCATTTAAGGGAATTTGAGGAGGTCTGCAATACATATAATGATTCAAATTGTAGCATGAACACCATCACATTAAAGCTATTTCCTTTTTCATTAAAAGATAAAGCTAAAACATGGCTACAAAATTTGAGACTAGGATCCATTTGTGCTTGGGATGAAATGCAACAGCAGTTTTTAAAGAAGTATTTCTCATCTCACAGAACAAACTCTTTCGAAAGACAAATCACCACTTTCACTCAAAAACCAGGAGAAACATTTTACCAATGTTGGGATAGCTATCGAGACTTGCTTAGTACTTGCCCTCATCATGGTTTTGAAACATGGAGATTGGTTTCACATTTCTATGAAGGGTTAACACCTAAAGATAGGCAAATGGTTGAATTGATGTGCAATGGAACTTTTGAAGATAAAGACCCTGATGAAGCAATGGAGTACTTAGACTTGTTAGCTGAAAATGCTCAAAATTGGGACACCGCGGGTACTTGTGAGGCACCGAGTAAAACTCAACCTCATACATCTAGTGGAGGTATGTACAACCTTAGGGAAGATCATGACCTTCAAGCCAAGTTTGCATCTTTAGCTAGAAAAGTCGAGGCACTAGAATTGAAAAAGAGTGGTCAATTAAAATCTGTTGAAAACATTGTGTGTCAAATCTGTGAAACAAATGAACACTCAACCAACGATTGTCCAACCTTGCCTTCTTTTAAAGAATGTCTCCATGAACAAGCCCATGCTTTAAACAGTTTTCAAAGGGCCAACCACAACCCATACTCCCAAACATACAACCCTGGTTGGAGGAATCACCCAAATTTCAGTTGGAAGAGTGACAATGCACAAACTTCACAACCACCGTTTCAAGCACACCATAATTTCCAAAATTCTCATGGATATGCACCTCCTTATGCTCCACCTCCTAGAAGAAATCTTGAGGAAACATTGCATGCATTCATTGAAAAGCAAGAGACAATCAATACTCAACTTGCTCAAAACATGACAGATTTTAAAGATACTCTTGCAAAATTAACATCTGCTCTCAGTTTCCAAGAGAAAGGTAAGTTTCCATCTCAAACACAACAAAATCCCAAAGGGCAATACAATGCAAATGCAAGTAGTTCCGGAAGCCAACACATGGATCAAGTCAAATCAGTCACTACTCTGCGCAGTGGTAAGGTTATTGAAAAACCCTCTCTTGAACCTTATGAGAAAGATGATGAGTCAATCTTTGAGGGTAAGGAAGGGGTTGAATCTGAAAATTGCAAAGAAACGACTGATTCACCGCCAGCACTTCCATTTCCTCAAGCCATGACCAAACAAAGGAAAGTCAATCACAATTCTGAAATTTATGAAATTTTCAAACAGGTAAGGATCAATATACCTTTGCTGGATGCTATTAAACAGGTTCCTTCCTATGCTAAATTTTTGAAAGATCTATGCACTGTGAAGAGGAAACTGAATGTGAAAAAGAAAGCCTTTCTAGCCGAACAAGTAAGTGCTATTCTTCAGAATAATAATGCTTTGAAATATAAAGACCCTGGTTGTCCTACAATTTCTTGCTTTATTGGAGAGCATAAAATTGAAAGAGCCTTACTTGATCTTGGTGCTAGTGTGAATTTACTTCCATATTCAGTTTTTCAGAGTCTCAATCTAGGTGAGTTAAAACCAACTTCTATATCTCTTTTACTTGCCGATAGATCTGTAAAAGTGCCTAGAGGAATAATTGAAGATGTGTTAGTACAAGTCGATAAATTCATTTATCCTGTGGATTTTATTGTCTTGGACACAGAACCTGTTGAAGCATGTAATTCATTTCCTGTTATTTTAGGACGTCCATTTCTTGCAACTTCTAATGCATTGATTAATTGTAGGAATGGACTGATGAAGCTATCATTTGGAAACATGACATTGGAGATGAATATTTTCAACATTTGCAAGCAACCTGGAGATGATAATGATTTACAAGAAGTAGATCATATTGATGAATTAGTTTATGATCAACTTGAATCTACTTTAAGTAAAAATGAATTGGATGAAACTGAAGATTTGCAAATGGTTTATTCTGAGGAAGAAATCACGGATGAAACAAGCACCGAAAATGTTGATGCGAATCTTTTGTCAACAGTAACAACAAATTTGACATCTGACATCACACCAATCGATGATTACTTTCATAATGAATCCTTACTTTCTCTTAGTCCAATGCCTTGGTATGATAAAAATATCAATTTTCTTACTTTCAGAGATTTGCCAACTGATTAGAGTACCCAAGACAAAGAAAAGTTTTTGAATGAAGTGAAGAACTTTTATTGAGATGACCCTAATTTATTCAAATATTGTCCTAATCAAATATTTTGAAGATGCATTCCCGACAATGAGGTAAGTAGTGTCATTAAACTTTATCATTCTAAAGCATGTGGAAGGTATTTCTCATAAAAAAAGACAGCTATAAAAATCTTTCAAAATAGATTTTATTGGCCAACCATGTTCACGGACACGCATGCATTCTGCAAATATTGTGAAAATTATCAAAAAGTTGATACTGGTAAAAAAGTTTTGTTTTCTCAACTTTATTTATTCCCTAGAGAGCTAAGATCAAGATAGGGCAGTCCATTTATTAAGAAACATGTGTATCCTCATCATTTTCAGAATATATGGTCAAAGAAGATAATCAATCACTTCATAATGAGAATAATGAGAATAACCATGCTAGAACACTTGAATTCTAAGTCATGAGGTAAGTTTTTGTACAAATTATAACATTTATTTTATTTTCTCTTTTCACTTTTCTTATATATAACTTTATTTCTTTTCTCTTGTTTCTTCTTTTTTTGTTTTCTTCTTCCTTTTATTCTATTCTTACACATGCATAAGAGCGTGCTCACGTACATTAAGTGGTAGACTTTGTAGGGTATCCTCATCATTTTCAGAAAATATGGTCGAAGAAGATAATCAATCACTTCATAATGAGAATAACCGTGTTAGAACACTTAGAGACCGCATGAATCCCACAAGAACAAGTGCACCATCATGCATAGTTTTTCCT
>NW_011504727.1:0-5186 GCF_000495115.2 Populus euphratica | reverse complement strand
GGTTGGAAATTGATCATGAATTAATTTTTCAATAAAGTCCAGTTCCTGTAAATCATTATCATCTCTAGGTTGCTTGTAAATGTTGAAAATATTCATCTCCAATGTCATGTTTCCAAATGATAGCTGATGTAACCTTATTATTCGATAGTTTCACCCACTTTTACCTAATGTTTTGTCCATGTTTTATATGTAAAATGCCTTGATATTCTTTGTTTTATGTTTTGAAGGCACTTTTGGATGAAAAATGCAAAAAGGAGTAAATTGGAGATAATTGGCAGATTTGACGTTCAGTCGATGTTTTGTGCAGAGTGTGAGTTCTAGAGATCAAAATGAAGTGATTCCAATGGCTCTAAAAAGCTAACATCCATACCTTTCTGGAAATGTAATGCAAGAAAAATACAAAGAGGAAGATCATGGAAATCACATCCTTCAAAGTCAAATCTCGTATTCTGCCACTGTTGACCTTTGTCCATTAAAAATTCCATATCTGGAGCTATAGAAGTCCAATTGATGCAAACTCAATTTTATTGGATTCATGACTCAAAGGTCTAGAAACGCTCCAATTTTCAGCCAAAAACAATGTCAGATGAGGGCGATATGATTTTTCAAAGATGACAACTGAATTCTGCCAGCAATCAGGTTTCGTGAAGAAATGAGTCCAAATTATGTTTCGAAGCTTCTAAACTATCATCCAAGTTATAATTTCAGCAATTTAGCCCCTCTAGTAAATCAATCTAGAAGGTCAAGAAAAGTAGCCACCAACCTCAATCCACCAACCTCAAATCACCAACCACAAACCAGCTGCAAGTTGGAATGCTGCCATTGTCAAAGAAGGAGGCTACAATGGTGGGTTGTTTGTGGTGACTACTAATGTCAAAGTTTGGCAAGTTTGGCAGCCACCATTGTTGATAAAGAAGCAAGAGGAGCTGCCATTGAAGCCTATATATAGACATCAAGAGAGCCAAGAAAGAAGAGGAGGGAGTGCAATAGAATCAAAGAAAGGTGGTAGCAACTAGAAGTGAAGAAACACAAACTCTCCTCTCTACATACTAGAAATAATGCTTTCTTTTATCTTTAGGAGTAGTTGTTCAATAGATATGCAAGGCTAAGCTCTTTTCTTGGTTGCAAGGACGCAGAAACTTTCAGATTTCAAGAACTGTGAGATTTATTCTTCATTTATTTTCAGTTTGTATTATGAATGAGTATGATTGTTTTCCTATGCATGTTTTCTATGATTGTTGTTGATAATTGCTAGAGCGGACTCTAAGTTATTATTGTGAACAATCTATTGCTAAGTTTGGTATCAAAACCGGAGTTAGGGTATATAAACTTGTGAAGCAACTAAGCTTGATAATTGTGGCGGAACTACGTTATTAAACTTAGGGAAAACATTCGATCAAAGCAACACAAGCAGACAACTTGGTTGTTAAGATTAATGAATTTATCTAGATCTTAAGGCTGCCATTAGATTAAATCATTAGTGCGGACACTGTGATTATTTGTTGGTTAGGGCTAGTTATACGGCGGATCCGTTAATTAACCAAAGTTAAGAAAAGATAAAAATTCAGAATATAAACTGGAGTTTCGTTTCAAGGATCGGTTCTGATTTCTGTAGGTGGATGTGTGCTTGTGACCAAGGTTTGTTTTCTTGATAAATTTCAGTTTTAATTGATTGTGTTCACTAGTTTAATTTCTTCCATAGTTTAGATTATCACAAATCAAAACCCCCCAATTGCATAACGTATAGCATAAAAATCTAAACTAAATCTTCCTCGTGGGATCGATCCCTTGCTTGCTCTATACTATCTTGTGTGATTTAAGTGTAAGGGTAATTAATTTGTGCGACCGCGACATCGCAACAATAGCTTCATCAATCCATTTCTACAATTAATCAATGCATTAGAAGTTGCAAGAATTGGACGTCCTAAAATAACAGGAAATGAATTACATACTTCAATAGGTTATGTGTCCAAGACAATAAAATCCACAGGATAAATGAATTTATCGACTTGTACTAACACATCTTCGACTATTCCTCTAAGTACTTTTATAGATCTATCGGCAAGTAAAAGAGTTATATAAGTTGGTTTTAACTCACTGATTAGTACTTAAAAGTGCATTTTTATCATGGTTTTATATCATCATTTTGCACTTGAAGGATCAATAACTCCTTAACTAAAGCATGTTTTATAATAATATATCTAATAATATAAGATACCTTTAATTTGTGGTAAATGTTCATTTTAAATGTAGGCCTATCACATAAAAGAAAGGTTTGATTGATGACTTTAAGAACTTAAATTGCTAGGGCAAAAAGATGACCAAAATTAGAAAAGAGATGTCGGTGCAATCTAAACCAGAACACTGTTCGGTAATTAGGTCATATCTGGAGCTATAGATCTCAGATTTAGGTCTACTTTATATGGATGGAAAGGTAAGACATAGACCTACAACTTTCATATGGAGCCAAAGATCTGAAAAGGCCATTCTCAAGTCCAAATTGAAGCAACAACAAAGAAGTAGCCCAAGATCTAAAAAGGCCATTATCAAGTCCAAATTGTAGCAACAACAAAGAAGCCCGAATCTGTCCTCCAGCCCGAGCACTGTTCAGTATTTTGGCCATATCTGGAGTTCTAAAAGTCCAAATGAGCTGAATCTTTTACATAAGACAGCTGAGACAATTACCTACAACTTTCATGTTTTCAAGTGGCTCTAATTTTGACGTTATCAATGACGTTTTGGGCAGACAAGTGAAGATAAGGATTATCACCAAGTCAAGAGTTGGCCACCCACTCATCAATTAGTCATCAAATCAATAGTTCCCAATTTTGGCCTATAAAAGGAGGCATTTGCCATGCATTTAGGCATCTTGGTGTCGAGATCAAGATCATGCTCTTGCTTTCTCTCTTTGTATTTTTTGTAATGTTTATGCTTTGCTTTCATTAATATCAAGTTTATGCCTTTCATTTCATTTCCTTTACTTAGTTAACTTTTATCTTATTTATGTTCTTATTTTGTTTATTTATTTTTCTTTCTTTCATTATGTCTAGCTAAGTTTATTATGTCAAGGTGAAAAGGTTACACTAATGGTGTAAGAATAAGTATAGTGTAAACTTAATATGGACTTTAATATTTGATCCTGTATATATTTGTGCAATTCTTTGGATCTCTTCCAATTCTCATTTGAAAATTGACACTAATCTTGAAAAATTGAAAAAATATTTTCCCGCTCTGCCTCAGAATGCGATTACAAAAATTTACCGTGCTAGATGTGCAAGATTGAGATTGTTAATGAATCATGGAATTCCTAAAGATATTCGTTGGTTGATTGAAGCAAAGGTCCGATTATCAGGTGAATCCTCTAAGTCCTTCATTTCACACATGCCTGGAATAGGTAAAAGCACTTTTGCAAAGAAATGTCATGCAAAACGACTAGAAGTCTGTCATCGATGTGCTAGATGAACTTGTAATACACAATGTCATTCTTTAGGAATGGTATCTATAAACCGTGAAGATAAAATACAATTCATTAAGGATGGCCTGAGTAAGGAGTCTTTAGATAATCTTCTATTGACTCTTGAGACGCATCCTAGTGGAGATGTGCATCGTGCAATTCATGATTTACGACCACTATTTCATAAAGAACATGATCGACTTAGTCTTGGGAATCTGACTAAAAAAGACCTTGTTTGCCAGTTTTTAAGAAAACTGGATGGGAAGCCTATCCCCGACCCATAGAGGGCGTTTAAGCCGTTCTTAAACGTAAAACCAAGGGAAGATGTGAGCCACAATCACAAATACCTGTACATACACATGCTTTTTCAAAAGTAAATAAATAAATAAATAAAAAGAGAGAGAGTGTGTGTGAGACTCTAGCTGGCCTACATATAGGTGGTATGATTGCCTTTCTAATTTCTCATCTATAAAACCCTCTCTTCCTTCCTTTCATTTCTACTCAACCCATACATTCAACAAATATAAAAGTGTGTAGAAATTGCAAGTTTCTCAGGTCATCATATAAGAAATATTTGTGTTTTTGATGGATTTAGTCCTGGGAAAGAAAAGGAGTTTTTAGAATCAGCAAATCATCTTGGTCAAGTGCTAGCTGAGAGAAAGATTCATTTAGTGTATGGGGGAGGTAGTCTTGGGTTAATGAGAGGTGTGTCAATAGCTGTATTTTTAGGAGGTAGTCAAGTTTTGGGGGTCGTCCCCGAAGCATTTTTAGGAGGTAGTCAAGTTTTGGGGGTCGTCCCTGAAGCTTTAGCACAAGGGGACATCATTGGAAAAACAATTGGAGAGGAACTTCAGGTCTCCATAATGTCAGCTTGAATGAATGCAATGTTTAACCATGTTGATGCCTTCATTGCTTTACCAGGTGGTCTAGGCACATTCAAAGAGATCTTTCATATTTCCTCTTGGGCTCAATTGCACATTCACCATAAACCCATAGGTTTGTTAAATGTTAATGGTTATTATGATAAGTTGTTGTCTTTTCTTGATCATGTTGTGGAACAGGAATTTCTAACATCTTCTGCACGACAAATCATAATCTCTGCTGCTACTGCTGAACAATTGATTGACCAACTACAATCTTTCATTCCTGTAATTGATCCCTCCATGAATCACATAAATTGGTCATTTAAGGAAAGCCGTAAAAAGCTTAGATTAGATTTGAGTCTTCATTTGTAATTTTTATGTTGTTTTGTTTTATTATTGTGTTTTGTTATTTCTTATTTTTGTTTAAGTGTGTTTCAGGTTTGTCAATATTCGTTATTTCAGGTGATATCTTCTATACTCTATCTTTCTACCTTAGAACATTGAGGACAATGTCTTATTTTAGTTGGGGGGAGAGGGTAGTAGTTGATAAAAAAAAAAATTGTTTTCCATTTCATAAAGCATATGCATAATTGTTGTTACTAGGATGGCAGAGTAAAGCAGCTCTTTTGTTAAAGTGACTCTTGAGACGCATCTTAGTAACCATTCTTAACAAGGTCTATTATAATACTTCTTGAAATATTCAGATTTACAAACTCTCGCATTATTATCACTTAATTCTGCTCATATACTCATTTAACATGTATTCTTAAACATTAATTTTCACACACACACTTTAACATATGATTGTGGGTTGCACATTGGATTATTACATTATTTATGTTCTTTTGTTAAAGGTAACAACTAAGGGA
>NW_011500371.1:154551-178405 GCF_000495115.2 Populus euphratica | reverse complement strand
TTCAAGTGCAAAATGATGATATAAAACCATGATAAAAATGCACTTTTAAGTACTAATCATATTATTAGATATATTATTATAAACCATGCTTTAGTTAAGGAGTTATTGATACTTCAAGTGCAAAATGATGATATAAAACCTTGAAAGAAATGCACTTTTAAGTACTAATCACACCCCCCAACCAGCTTATTACTAGTCCCTAGTAATCGAAGCGTTAAAATAGAAAAACAATTTGCAAATTCCACAAAGCAATGTATTCATCATTTAACTTCCATTAATCTATCTAGATAAACAAACTCTCGTTAAATTTATATACCTGCTCAATACCTCTTAACAAGATATTCATAACCTTTCTTTTGTGCTCAATGTATCAACACATAATTATGGCGCTTTTCTTGGAAGAAAACAAAATTTTTGTTCTAATGTTTAAGGTTAACTTCCTTGGGTTGGGATTATTATTTTTGTCTTCTTGTTTTTTAAAAACAGCATGCATCTTTAACCCATGTAACGAGCTTTCAGCTAATGACTCCCAGACCAGTTGGTATTAGGGCATTAGGTGTTAAGACACCCTACGAGCTTAGTAACTCGGGTCGTAGATACTGATATGTAGATAGTGCTCTGATATGTAGATAGTGCAATGTTTGATTCCCTTAAGCTTTTCTCCTCAACCCATGTAACAAGCGTTGGGCCAATAGCTCCCAAGTCAGTTGACTTTAGGGTATTAGGTGTTAAGACACCCCTACGGGCTTAATTGCTTAGGTTAGGGAGGCTATGAAACCAAACTTATCTACATTTTTATTATCATCATTTTTTCTTTTTTTCTTTTTTTCATGTTTTTTTTTCTTAATTATATACAATCCCTTTCCCTTAGTTGTTGCCTTTAACAAAAGAACATAAATAATGTAATAATCCAATATGCAACTAACAAAAGAACATAAATAATGAGTTGTTACCTTTAACAAAAGAACATAAATAATGTAATAATCCAATATGCAACCCACAATCATATGTTAAAGTGTGTGTGTGTAAATTAAGGTTTAAGAATACATGTTAAATAAGTATATGAGCAGAATTAAGTGGTAACAATACGAGAGTTTGTAAACCTGAATATTTCAGGAAGTATTATAATAGACCTTGTTAAGAATGATTATTAAGATGCGTCTCAAGAGTCACTTTAACAAAAGAACTCCTTTACTCTGCCATCCTAGTAACAACAATTATGCACATGCTTTATGAAATGAAAAATAAATTTTTTTTTTTTATCAACTACTACCCTCTCCCCCCAACCAAAACGAGACATTGTCCTCAATGTTCTAAGGTAGAAAGGTAGAGTATAGAAGATATCACCTGAAATAACGAACACCGACAAACCTGAAACACACTAAAACAAAAATAAGAAATAAAAAAAACACGAAACAAAAATAAGAAATAACAAAACATAATAATAAAACCAAAAGACACAAAAATTCACAAATGAAGGCTCAAATCCAATCTAAGCTTTTTACGGCTTTCCTTAGATGACCAATTTATGCGACTCATGGAAGGATCAATCACAGGAATGAAAGATTGTAGTTGGTCAATCAATTGTTCAGCAGTAGCAGCAGAGATTATGATTTGTCGTGTAGAAGATGTTAGAAATTCCTATTTAACGAGCTTTCAGCTAATGACTCCCAGACCAGTTGGTCTTAGGGCATTAGGTGTTAAGACACCCCTACGAGCTTAGTAACTCGGGTCGCAGATACTGATATGTAGATAGTGCAATGTTTGATTCCCTTAAGCTTTTCTCCTCAACCTATGTAACAAGCATTGGACCAATAGCTCCCAAGTCAGTTGACTTTAGGGTATTAGGTGTTAAAACACCCCTTCGGGCTTAATTGCTTAGGTTAGGGAGGCTACAAAACCAAACTTATCTATATTTTTATTATTATCATTTTTTTCTTTTTTCTTTTTTTCTTAATTATATACTATCCCTTTCCCTTAGTTGTTACCTTTAACAAAAGAACATAAATAATGTAATAATCCAATATGCAACCCACAATCATATGTTAAAGTGTATGTGTGTAAATTAAGGTTTAAGAATACATGTTAAATAAGTATATGAGCAGAATTAAGTGATAACAATGTGAGAGTTTGTAAATCTGAATATTTCATAAAGTATTATGATAGACCTTATTACGAATGATTACTAAGATGCGTCTCAAGAGTCATAAAAAAGTTCTCCTTACTCTGCTCTGCCATCCTAGTAACAACAATTATGCACATCTGCCATCACAGTAATAACAGTTTTGCACATGCTTTATGAAATAGAAAACACAGTTTTTTTTTTTTTAGCTACTACCCTCTCCCCCCAACTAAAACAAGATATTGTCCTCAATGTTTAAAGGTAGAAAGATAGAGTATAGAAGATATCACCTGAAATAACAAACATTGACAAACCTGAAACAAACTGAAACAAATATAAGTAACAACAAAACACAATAATAAAACCAAAAGACACAAAGATTCACAAATGAAGGCTCAAATCCAATCTAAGCTTTTTACGGCTTTCCTTAGTTGACCAATTTATGCGACATATGAAAGGATCAATTACAGGAATGAAAAATTGTAGTTGGTCAATCAATTGTTCAGCAATAGCAGCAGAGATTATGATTTGTCATACAGAAGATGTTAGAAATTCCTGTTCCACAGCATGATCAAGAAAAGATAACAACTTATCATAATAACCATTAACATTTAATAAACTTATAGGTTTATGGTGAATGTGTAGTTGGGCCCAAGAGGAAATATGAAAGATCTCTTCCAATGTGCTTAGACCACCTAGTAAAGCAATTAAGACATCAGCATGGTTAAACATTGCATTCATTTGAGCCGACATTATGGAGACCTGAAGTTCCTCTCTAATTGTTTTTCCAATGATGTCCCCTTTTGCTAAAGCTTCGAGGACAACCCCCAAAACTTGACTACCTCCTAAAAATACAGTTATTGACACACCTCTCATTAACCTAAGACTACCTCCCCCATACACTAAATGAATCTTTCTCTCAGCTAGCACTTGACCAAGATGATTTGCTGATTCTAAAAACTCCTTTTCTTTCCCAAGACTAAATCCACCGAAAACATAAATATTTCTTATATGATGACCTAAGAAACTTGCCATTTCTACACACTTTTGTATTTGTTTAATGTATGGGTTAAGTAGAAATCAAAGGAAGGAAGAGAGGATTTTATAAATGAGAAATTAGAAAGGCAATCATACCACCTATATATAGGCCAGCTAGAGTCTCACACACAATCTCTCTCTCTTTATTTATTTATTTATTTACTTTTGAAAAAGCATGTGTATGTACAGGTAGTTGTGATTGTGACTCACATCTTCCCTTGGTTTTACGTCCAAGAACGGCTTAAACGCCCTCTATGGGTCGGGGATAGGCTTCCCATCCAGTTTTCTTAAAAACTGGCAAACATGGTCTTTTTTAGTCAGATTCCCAAGACTAAGTCGATCATGTTCTTTATGAAATAGTGATCATAAATCATGAATTACACGATGCACATCTCCACTAGGATGCGTCTCAAGAGTCAATAGAAGATTATCTAAAGACTCCTTACTCAGGCCATCCTTAATGAATTGTCTTTTATCTTCACGGTTTATAGATACCATTCCTACAGAACGACATTGTCTATTACAAGTCCATCTAGCACATTGATGACAGACTTTTAGTCGTTTTGCACGACGTTTCTTTGCAAAAGTGTTTTTACCTGTTCCAGGCATGTGTGAAAGAAACTAAAAGAATTGCATAAATATATAAACAAATATCAGTTATTGTGGGAAACTAAAAGAACCGACTTAAGTCACGGAGTACCGTTATCCGCTATTTGACCGGGGTGAGAGAAACTAGCAAAAATCACTCAAAAAGAAACAAAAAAAAAAATCAATCTTTATATACAGGATCACCCAATTCAATAGAGTCATGTTCAACTGAAAAATTGTTAAAGTAAACTTTTAGACGATGTTCATTTACCTTGAAAATATTGTCATTCTTTGGATTCTCGATGTCATAGGCCCCATATGGATACACATGTTTCACAATAAAAGGACCGCTCCATCTTGATCTTAATTTTCCAGGAAATAAATGCAGTTAAGAATTATAAAGTAAGACTTTTTGACCAACATTGAATGTTTTTCTCAGTATTTTCTTGTCATGAAACTCTTTAATTCTTGCTTTATGAATTCTTGAATTTTCATATGCATCATTTCTTATTTCCTCAAGCTCATTTATTTGTAATTTTCGCAGTTGACTAGCATCATCCAGATTTGAATTGAAAGCTTTAACAGCCCAATAAGCTTTATGTTCAAGTTCCACAGGCAAGTGACAAGGTTTTCCATAGACTAGTCTATAAGGTGACATACCTAATGATGTTTTTATAAGCAGTTCGATAAGCCCAAAGTGCATCATTAAGTCTTAAAGACCAGTCTTTCCTATTAGGGTTCACTATTTTCTCCAAAATATGTTTGATCTCCCTATTAGTAAGCTCTATTTGACCACTTGTTTGAGGGTGATAAGGGGTGGCAACTTTGTGTGTGATTCCATATTTTTTCATTAAAGACTCAAATGACTTGTTGCAGAAATGTGTTCCACCATCACTTATTATGGCTCGAGGGACTCCAAATCGACTCAAAATATTTTCTTTCAAAAACTTTATCACTATTTTGTGATCATTGTTTCGACTTGGAATTGCCTCTATCCATTTTGAAACATAATCTACTACGACTAATATGTATAAGAAACCAAATGATGGAGGGAATAGACCTATGAAATCTATACCCCAGCAGTCAAAGATCTCAATGACAATAATAGGATTTCAAGGCATCATGTGACGTTTTGAAATAGATCTCAACTTTTGACAATTTTCACAAGACTTGCAGAATGCATGTGAGTCTTTGAACATGGTGGGCCAATAAAATCCACTTTGTAAGATTTTTGCAGTTGTTTTTCTTGATGAGAAATAGCCTCCACATGCCTTAGAATGACAAAATTTAATGACACTACTTACCTCATTGTCAGGAATGCATCTTTGAAATATTTGATCAGGACAATATTTGAATAAATAAGGATCATCCCAATAAAAGTTAACTAAGTAAAGGAAAGGAAATGAAATGAAAGGCATAAACTTGATATTAATGAAAGCAAAGCATAAACATTACAAAAAATACAAAGAGAGAAAGCAAGAGCATGATCTTGATCTGGACACCAAGATGCCTAAATGCATGGCAAATGCCTCCTTTTATAGGCCAAAATTGGGAACTATTGATTTGATGACTAATTGATGAGTGGGTGGTCAACTCTTGACTTGGTGACAATCCTTATCTTCTCTTGTCTGCCCAAAACGTAATTGATAACATCAAAATTGGAGCCACTCGAACCATTAAAGTTGTAGGAAATTGTCTCAGATTTCTTGTGTAAAAAATGCAGCTCATTTTGACTTCTAGAACTCCAGATATGGCCAAAATACTGAATAGTGCTCGGTCTGAAGGACAGATTCGGGCTTCTTTGTTGTTGCAACAATTTGAACTTGAAAATGGCCTTTTTAGATCTTGGGCTCCTATAAAAGTTGTAGGCCTATGTCTTACCTTTCCATCCATATAAAGTAGACCTAAATTTGAGATCTATAGCTCCAGATATGACCCAATTACCGAACAGTGTTCCGGTTTGGATTGCACCATCTCTTTTCTAAGTGTAGCCATCTTTTTATCCTTTCAATTTCAGTTCTTAAATTCATCAATCAATCCTTTTATTTATGTGATATGTCTGCATTTAAAATGAACATTTACCATAAATTAAAGGTATCTTATATTATTAGATATATTATCATAAAACATGCTTTAGTTAAGGAGTTATTGATACTTCAAGTGTAAAATGATGATATAAAACCTTGATAGAAATGTACTTTTAAGTACTAATCACTACCCATTATACTTAATGTATAAGACATTTTGGTCTTTATATAATCTTGCATATGATTAATACTTTAAAGTGCATTTTTATCATGGTTTTATATCATCATTTTGCACTTGAAATATCAATAACTCCTTAACTAAAATATATTTTATAATAATGTATCTAATAGAACTCCTTAACTAAAATATGTTTTTATAATAATGTATCTAATAATATAAGATACCTATAATTTGTGGTAAATGTCTATTTTTAATGCAGGCCTATCACATAAATGAAAGGATTGATTGATGACTTGAAGAACTTAAATTGCAAGGATAAAGAGATGGCCAAACTTAGAAAAGAGATGTCGGTGCAATCCAAACCGGAACACTGTTCGGTAATTGGGTCATATCTGGAGCTACAGATCTCAGATTTAGGTCAAATTTATATGGATGGAAAGGTAAGACATAGGCCTACAACTTTCATATGGAGCCCAAGATCTAAAAAGGCCATTATCAAGTCCAAATTGTAGCAACAACAAAGAAGCCCGAATCTGTCTTCCAGCCCGAGCACTGTTCGGTATTTTGGCCATATCTGGAGTTCTAGAAGTCCAAATGAGCTGAAGTTTTTACACAAGAAAGCTGAGACAATTGCCTACAACTTTCATGTTTACAACTGGCTCCAATTTTGACGTTATCAATGACGTTTTGGGCAGACAAGAGAAGATAAGGATTGTCACCAAGTCAAAAGTTGGTCACCCACTTATCAATTAGTCATCAAATCAATAGTTCCCAATTTTGGCCTATAAAAGGAGGCATTTGCCATGCATTTAGGCATCTTGGTGTTCAGATCAAGATCATGCTCTTCCTTTCTCTCTTTGTATTTTTTATGCTTTGTTTTCATTAATATTAAGTTTATGCCTTTCATTTCCTTTCCTTTACTTAGTTAACTTTTATGTTCTTATTTTGTTTATCTATTTTGCTTTCTTTCATTATGTCTAGCTAAGTTAATTATGTCAAGGTGAAAAGGTTACACTAATGGTGTAAGAATAAGTATAATGTAAACTTAATATGGACTTTAATGTTTGATACTAACATGTTTTATATTTGCTATCTTGTTCACTCTTTAATACTTTGCTTGTTAAATGACTAATCTTGATTTATGTTGTATAACACTTGGTACAACAAATGCTTGGCACTTTCATAGCCCATAATGTATGGTATAACCGACACCTGAGCTATGAAAGGAACTTGATTTGTTGTTAACATAAGTTATAATCATGAATGCTTGACGAGATTTACAAGTATTAGCATTAATTGAATAAGATGACTAATGTAATCATGTTAACAATATATAATCTGATTGGAACCTCCTTTGTGTGTGGTTTCCAATTCAATAATAAGAGTTTATACTATACTTGTTTGATATACCATTAGTGGAACCTCTAACCTTGACATTTGTTATTATCATTGTTTAATCGTTACATTAATATTCCATCTCAAAGTTCTCATCATCTTCTTCTTCTTCTCTTTCTTTATTATTATTATTATTACTACTACTACTACTACTACTACTACTACTACTACTACTACTACTACTACTACTACTACTACTACTACTACTACTACTACTACTATTATTGTTGTTTATAATTTGTACAATTAACCTCCCTGTGGTTCGACCCCGGTCTTGCCGGGTTATTTATTACTTCGACACTCCTACACTTGGGAGAAGACATCAATCTTTTCGTTGTGTCAGCATACATTATGGATCATATATCGAAAGTATATGAAATCGTTTATATCTTATCTCTTAATTTATATTTTAGGGAACATATTATTAGAGAGACGATACTATATGAAATAGGTAGGTATTTTTTTTTGGATTCTTCCATGCTAAACTTTTTTAGTATCTTGCCTCTGTATGTGGATTGAAACAACACAAATAACCTTTTAACTCTAAATTTATAGATCTTTATTCCTAGTATATAGGTTGTCTCTCTTGTATCAATAATTGGACAATTAGATCTTTATAAATTGGAGTAAAGAAATTTTATTTTTTTAAAAAAATATGTCATTTACATAGAATATCAGGAAAATGATTTTACTCTCACTAACCTTTTTACAAACACAAGGCTTGCCTATTTTTTTTAATCAAATTGTTTGATTAGCTCATTAAAATAAAAATTTTAACTCCTTAAAGCTTGCTTGAATCCTTAAATGGGTTTTCCTAGCTTACTTACTTTATTGATAAATTTCTTAGATTCAATGAGTTTTCATAGCTTGCATACTTTATTAATAAAAGTTTTAGATTCAGGAATTTTAGATTGTGTCACATACATATCTTTTTAAACATTTCCATTTAGGAATATAGTATTGATATTTATTTGTCAAATCTCATAATCATGGTATGCATCTATAGTAAGAAAAATCCTTATATATGGAATGAACAAAAACCAAACATATAAACATAGAGAGAGAGAGAGAGAGAGAGAGAGAGAGAGAATGTGTATATGTGTGGTTAGTACTTGTAATAATGGCTACGAAGGCATGAAAGAAGCACAAAGATTTGTGACTTCAATTCTCTATATAAGATAACTTATTGATTTTAAGTATAAATATCACTTACATAATCATTATGTGAGCCTTTTCATAGACACATGTGACTTTTTCATATAAAATTATCATACGTATCAATTTAGTATACATGTTATTTGTCAAGCACTTATATTTTAGTTATAGATATCCTTAATAATTCATCTTATGAGAATAGTTCCTTGCTTTCATAAAAGCAAATGAGCATAATATATATTTGTCTCAATGGCTTTAATTAATATTCATTTTTGATAGAGCATTAACTAAGAATATTTATAAAATACTTCATCTTGTGAGAATAGTTCCTTTCACAACTAGTCTAGTTTTGTATGTTTATACATTATTGTTCATGTCAATTTATTTTTTTAAGATCCATTTACATCCAATAAATTTATCCTTTTATATGGATTAACCAGGATCCATACCTGATTAATATAAAGGGAATCCATTTTAGATTTCATGACCTCACACCATTTTTCAAAATCAAAATCAATATCAGATATTGATTTCATATAATTTGTAAGTTTATCAAATATGAGCAATTCATCATTTTTAACTTCCATAAGAAATCTATATCTCATTTATAACGCTCTACACTTTCATATATGATTATAGTTACTTTTCTATAATTTGGTACATAAAAATACAGGTAATTGTTTTTTCCTATTCTCATATATAAGTCTAACAAAATTTCCATTGAAATTTTGACAGAGTCTCCCCTATACTGGAAGTCCCAAGTTATCGACATGTATCTTGTTTTCACTTCTAATATCTTACATCTCATACTCAATCATAACTCAATCATCCTTGGTCTTAATCCCACAAACATCATCATCAACATCACAACCACAACATATATAACATATATTGAACAACAAGTATCGTTATAGGGAAATAAATGAGATAAACATACATACATGAAATATGATTATATGAATTTCATAATTAAGTTCATCTATTCAAGTTTAAACATCAATTATACAAATTATATTATATAAAATTTGTAATATTACAAAATACAAGGGTATACTCCTTATAACAAAAATTTCAGTTGGAAGAGTGATAATAACAATGTATAAACTTCACAACTACTGCTTCAAGCACACCATAATTTCTAAAATTCTCATAAATATGCACCTCCTTATGCTCCACCTCCTAGAAGAAATCTTGAGGAAACATTGCATGCATTTATTGAAAAGCAAGAGATAATCAATACTCAACTTGCTCAAAACATAACAGATTTTAAAGATACTCTTGCAAAATTGACATCTGCTTTCAATTTCCAAAAGAAAGGTAAGTTTCCATCTCAATCATAACAAAATTCCAAAGGGCAATACGATGCAAATGCAAGAAGTTTCGGAAGCTAACACATGGATCAAGTCAAATCATTCACTACTCTTCGCAGTGGTAAGGTTATTGAAAAACCCACTTTTGAACCTTGTGAGAAAAATGATGATCCAATTTCTGAGGATAAGGAAGGGGTTAAATTTGAAAATTACAAAGAAACAACTGATTCCTTATTAGTACTTTTATTTTCTCATGCCATGACCAAACAAAAAAAAGTTAATCACAACTCTGAAATCTTTGAAACTTTCAAAGAGGTAAGGATCAATATACCTTTGTTGGATGCTATTAAACAGGTTCCTTTCTATACTAAATTTATGAAAGATCTATGCACTGTGAAGAGGAAAATGATTGTGAAAAAGAAAGCCTTTTTAGCCGAACAAGTAAGTGTCATTCTTCAGAACAATAATGTTTTCAAATATAAAAACCCTAGTTGTCCTACAATTTCTTGCTTATTGGAGAACATAAAATTGAAAGAGCCTTGATCTTGGAGCCAGTGTGAATTTACTTCCATTTTTAGTTTTTTAGAGTCTCAATCTAGGTGAGTTAAAACCAACTTCTATAACTCTTTTACTTGTCGATAAATCTGTAAAAGTGCCTAGAGGAATAATTGAAGATGTGTTAGTACAAGTCAAAAAATTCATTTATCCTGTGAATTTTATTGTCTTTGACACACAACCTATTGAAGCATGTAATTCATTTTTTATTATTTTAGGACGTCCATTTCTTGCCACTTCTAATAGAATGATTAATTGTAGGAATGGACTGATGAAGCTATCATTTGAAAACATGACATTGGAGATGAATATTTTCAACATTTGCAAGCAACCTAAAGATAATAATGAATTACAAGAAGTAGATCATATTGAGGAATTAATATATGATCAACTTGAATCTACTTTAAGTAAAAATGAGTTGTATGAATTTGAAGATTGACAAATGATTTATTCTCAGTAAGAAATCACGGATGAAAAAAGCACCGGAAATATTGATGCAGATCTTTTGTTAAGAGTGACAATAGATTCAACATCCAACATCACATCAATCGATGATTACTTTCTTGTTGAATCTTTACTTTCTCTTAGTTCAATGCCATGGTTTGCTAAAAATATCAATTATTTTGCTTCAGGATTTTTGCCAACTCATTTGGATAACGAAGACAAAAGAAAGTTTTTGAGCGACGTGCAAAAATTTTATTGGGATGACTCTTACTTATTCAATTATTATCCTGATCAAATATTTTAAAGATGCATTCCTGATAATGAGGTAAGTAGTGTCATTAAATCTTGTCACTTTGAGGCACGTGGGGATCATTTCTCGTAAAAAAAAGACTGTAGAAATCTTATAAAATGGATTTTACTAGCCCACCATGTTCAAGAACTCACATGTATTCCGTAAAACCTATGAAAATTGTCAAACAGTAGGATTTATTTCAAAACATAGAGAGTCTTTAGATAATGTTCTATTGACTCTTAAGTCTCATCATAGTGGAGATAAGCATCGTGCAATTCATGATTTATGAACCCATTTTCATAAAGAACATGCTTGGCATAGTCTTGGGAATCTGACTAAAAAAGACCATATTTGCCAGTTTGTAAGAAAACTGGATGAGAAGCCTATCCCCGACCTATAGAGGGTGTTTAAGCCGTTCTTGGACATAAAATCAAGGGAAGATATGAGCCACAATCACAACTGCGATTTGAGTCTTAATTTATAAAAAAAATGTGTCTTTTGGTTTTTTAATAGTATAATATTTGTGTTTTGTTATTTTTTATATTTGTTTAAGTGTGTTTTAGGTTTGTCAATAGTCGTTGTTTCAGGTAATGTCTTTTATACTCTATCTTTCTACCTTAGAACATTGAGAACAATGTCTCATTTTGGTTAGGGGGAGAGGGTAGTAGTTGATATTAAAAAAAACTAATTGTGTTTTTTTTTTCATAAACCATTTGCAAACTGTTGTTACTAAGATGGCAGAGTAAGGAGAAATTTTATTGACTTTTGAGACATATCTTGGTTAACAATTTTCAATGGTTATTTACACCATTCGTAACAAGGTCTATCATAATACTTCTTGAAATATTCAGGTTTATAAATTCTCGCATTATTATCATTTAATTCTGCTTATATACTCATTTAACATGTACTCTTAAACCTTAATTTTCACACACACACTTTAACATATGATTGTGGGTTGCATATTAGATTATTATATTATTTATGTTCTTTTACTAAAGGTAACAACTAAAGGAAAGGGATGGTATATAATTTGAAAAAAATAAAAAAATAAAAGAAAAAAATAAAATAAAAATAAAATTATGATAATAAAAATGTAGATAAGTTTGCTTTCATAGGCTCCCCCTAACCTAAGCAATTAAGCCCGAAGGGGTGTTTTAACACCTGATACCTTAAAATCAACTGATTTGGGAGATATTGACCTAACGCTTGTTACATGGGTTGAGGAGAAAAGCTTAAAGGAATAAAAAATTACACTATCTACGTATTAGTATCGGCAACCCCAGTTACTAAGCTTGTAAGGGTGTCTTAACACCTAATGCCCTAAGACTAACTGATCTGGGAGTCATTAGCCGAAAGCTCGTTACATGGGTTAAAGATGCATGGTGTTTTAAGTTATATGTATATATATTAAAAAAATAATAAGGAAAAAAAAGAAAAAATAATAATTCCAACCCAAGGAAGTTAACCTTAAACATTAGAACAAAAATTTTGTTTTCTTCCAAAAAAAGCCCCATAACTATATGTTGATATATTGAGCATAAAAGAAAGGTTTATTAATATCTTATTTAAAAGGTAGTGAGTAGATATATAAATTTAATGAGAGTTTGTTTATCCGAATAGATTAATGAAAGTTAAATGATGAATACCTTGCTTTGTCAAATTTGCAAATTATTTTTCTATATTAATGCTTTGATTACTAGGGACTAGTAATAAGCTGGTTGGAGGGATGTGATTAATACTTAAAAGTGTATTTTTATTAAGGTTTTATATCATCATTTTGCACTTGAAGTATCAATAACTCATTAACTAAAGCATGTTTTATAATAACATATCTAATAATATAATATACCTTTAATTTGTGGTAAATGTTTATTTTAAATGCAGACCTATCACATAAATGAAAAGATTGAATGATGAGTTTAAGAACTGAAATTGAAATGACAAAGAGATGGCCAAACTTAGAAAAGAGATATTGGTGCAGTCCAAATCAGAACACTGTTAGGTAATTGAGTCATATCTGAAGCTGTAGATCTCAGATTTAGGTATACTTTATATGAATGGAAAGGTAAGACATAGGCCAACAACTTTTAAAGGAGCCCAAGATTTCAAAAGACTATTTTCAAGTGCAAATTATACCAACAACAAAAAAGTCTGAATTTGTCCTACAGCCCGAGCACTGTTCAGTTTTTGGCAAATATCTTGAGTTCTAAAGGTCCAAATGACCTCCATTTTTTTCTGAAAAGCTGAGATAATTTCCTACAACTTTCATGTTTTCAAGTGGTTCCAATTCTGACTTTATCAATGATGTTTTAGGCAGACAAGAGAAGATAAGGATTGTCACCAAGTTAAGAGTTGGCCACCCACTCAACAATTAGTCATCAAATTAATAGTTCCCAGTTTTTGCCTATAAAAGGAGGCATTTTCCATGCATTTAGACATCTATGTTTTCATATCAAGATCATGTTTTTGCTTTCTCTCTTTGTTTTTTTGTAATGCTTAAGTTTTATTTTCATTAATATCTTGTTTATGCCTTTCATTTCCTTTCCTTTACTTAGTTAGCTTTTATCTTATTTATGTTCTTATTTTGTTTATTTATTTTTCTTTCTTTCATTATATTTAGTTAAGTTTATTATGTCAAGGTGAAAAGGTTATATTAATGATGTAAGAATAAGTATTGTGTAAACTTAACATGGACTTTAATGTTTGATACTAAGATGTTTTATATTTGTTATCTTGTTCACTCTTTAATACTTTGCTTGTTAAATGATTATTCTAGATTTATGTTGTATAACACTTCGTACAACAAATGCTTGGCACTTTCATAGCTCATATTATATGGTATAACCGACACCTGAGCTATGAAAGGAACTTGATTTGTTGTTAAAATAAGTTATAAGCATGAATGTTTGATGAGATTTATAAGTATTAGTATTAATCCAATAAGATAACTAATGTAATCATGTTAATAATTTATAATCTGATTGGAACCTCCTTTGCGTGTGGTTTCCAATTGAATAATAAGAATTTATACTATACTTGTTTAACATACCATTAGTAGATTCTCTAACCTTGACATTTGTTGTTATCATTGTTTAATCATAACATTAATCTTTTATCTCAAAGTTCTCATCAACTTCTTTATTATTATTATTATTATTACTACTACTATTACTACTACTACTATTATTACTACTACTATTACTATTACTACTACTGCTATTACTACTACTACTATTATTATTATTATTATTACTACTACTACTACTATTACTATTATTATTACTACTACTAGTATTAGTATTATTATTGTTGTTGTTGTTGTTGTTATTGTTGTATTATTTTTATCTATTATTTATACAATTAACCTCTCTGTGGTTCTACCCCAGTCTTGCTGGGTTATTTATTACATCGATACTCTTGCACTTGGTAGAAGATATCAATTTTTTGGTCATGTCAGTTGATTAGTACTTAAAAGTGTATTTTTATCAAGGTTTTATATCATCATTTTGCACTTGAAGTATCAATAACTCCTTAACTAAAGCATGTTTTATAATAACGTATCTAATAATATAAGATACCTTTACTTTATGATAAATGTTCATTTTAAATGCAGGCCTATCACATAAATAAAAGGATTGATTGATGACTTTAAGAATTTAAATTGCAAGGGCAAAGAGATGACCAAACTTAGAAAAGAGATGTTGGTGGAATCCATACCGAAATACTATTCGGTAATTAGGTCATATCTAGACCTGTAGATCTCAGATTTAGGTCTGCTTTATATGGATGGAAAGGTAAGATATAGACCTACAACTTTCATATGGAGCCCAAGATCTAAAAAGGCCATTTTCAAGTCCAAATTATAGCAACAACAAAGAAGTCTGAATCTGTCTTCTAGCCCGAGCACTATTCAGTGTTTGGCCTATATCTGGAGTTTTAGAAGTTGAAATGAGCTGAATTGTTTACAAAAGAAAGCTGAGACAATTTTTTACAACTTTCATGTTTTTAAGTGGCTCTAATTTTGATGTTATCAATGATGTTTTGGGTAGACAAAAGAAGATAAGGATTGTCACCAAGTCAAGAGTTGGTCACCCACTCATCAATTAGTCATCAAATCAATAGTTCCTAATTTTGGCCTATAAAAGGAGGCATTTGCTATGTATTTAGGCATCTTGGTTTCCAGATTAAGATCATGCTCTTGCTTTCTCTCTTTGTATTTTTTGTAATTTTTATGCTTTGCTTTCATTAATATTAAGTTTATGCCTTTCATTTCCTTTCATTTACTTAGTTAACTTTTATCTTATTTATGTTCTTATTTTGTTTATCTATTTTTCTTTCTTTCAATATGTCTAGCTAAGTTTATTATGTCAAGGTGAAAAGGTTATACTAATGGTGTAAGAATAAGTATAGTGTAAACTCAATATGGACTTTAATGTTTGATACTAACATGTTTTGTATTTGTTATCTTGTTCACTCTTTAATACTTTGCTTGTTAAATGACTAATCTTGATTTATGTTGTATAACACTTGGTACAACAAATGCTTGGCACTTTCATGGTTCATACTATATGGTATAACTGACACCTGAGCTATGAAAGGAACTTGATTTGTTGTTAACATAAGTTATAATCATGAATGCTTGACGAGATTTACAAGTATTAGCATTAATCGAATAAAATGACTAATGTAATCATGTTAACAATATATAATCTGATTGGAACCTCCTTTATGTGTGGTTTCCAATTGAATAATAAGAGTTTATACTATACTTGTTTGACATACCATTAGTGGATCCTCTAACCTTGACATTTGTTATTATCATCGTTTAATCCTTACATTAATATTTCATCTCCAAGTTCTCATCTTTTTCTTCTTTTTCTCTTTCTTTATTATTATTATTATTATTATTATTATTATTATTATTAGTATTATTATTACTACTACTACTACTACTACTATTATTATTATTAATATTATTGTTGTTGTTGTTGTTGTTGTTGTTATTGTTATTGTTGTTGTTATTGTTACTATTGTTGTTATTGCTGTTGTTGTTGTTTATAATTGTTGTTTATAATTTGTACAATTAACCTCCCTGTGGTTCGACCCCGGTCTTGCCGGGTTATTTATTACTTCGACACTCCTGCACTTGGGAGTAGACATCAATCTTTTAGTCGTGTCAAGTTTTTGGCGCCATTGTCGGGGAGGTAAGCTTTGTATAAATTATAGTATTTATTTTATTTTTTTCTTTTCACTTTTCTTGTATATAACTTTGTTTCTTTTCTCTTGTTTCTTCTTCTTTTGTTTTCTTCTTTCTTTTATTCTATTTCTACACGTGCATGAGAGTGTAGTCACGTACATCAAGTGGTAGACTTTGTAGGGTATCCTCATCATTTTCAGAAAATATGGTTGAAGAAGATAATCAATCACTTCATAATGAGAATAATGAGAATAACCATACTAGAACACTTAGAGACCATATGAATCCCACAAGAATAAGCGCACCATCATGCATAGTTTTTCCTCCCAATGCATCTCATTTTAATTTTAAGCCAGGCATTATTCAACTTTTACCTTCTTTTCATGGCTTAGAATTGGAAAATCCATACTTGCATTTAAGGGAATTTGAGGAGGTCTGCAACACATATAATAATTTAAATTGTAGCTTGAACACCATCAAATTAAAGCTTTTTCCTTTTCCATTAAAAGATAAAACTAAAACATGGCTACAAAATTTAAGACCAGGATCCATTCGTGCTTGGGATGAAATGCAACAACAGTTTTTAAAGAAGTTTTTCCCATCTCATAGAACAAACTCTTTCAAAAGACAAATCACCACTTTCACTTAAAAACCAGGAGAAACATTTTACCAATATTGGGATAGGTATCTAGACTTGCTTAGTACTTGCCCTCATCATGGTTTTGAAACATAAAGATTGATTTCACATTTTTATGAAGGGTTAACACCTAAAGATAGGCAAATGGTTGAATTGATGTGCAATGAAACTTTTGAAGATAAAGATCCTGATGAAGCAATGGAGCACTTAGACTTGTTAGTTGAAAATGCTCAAAATTGGGACACCGCGGGTACTTATGAGACACCGAGTAAAACTCAACCTCATACATCTAGTGGAGGTATGTACAACCTTAGGGAAGATCATGACCTTCAAGCCAAGTTTGCATCTTTAGCTAGAAAAGTTGAGGCACTAGAATTGAAAAAGAGTGGTCAATTGAAATCTGTTGAAAACATTGTGTGTCAAATATGTGAAACAAATAAACACTCAACCAATAATTGTCCAACCGTGCCTTCTTTTAAGGAATGTCTCCATGAACAAGCCCATGCTTTAAACAGTTTCCAAAGGGCCAACCACAACCCATACTCACAAACATACAACCCTGGTTGGAAAAATCACCCAAATTTTAGTTGGAAAAGTGAGAACAACAATGCACAAACTTCACAACCATCATTTCAAGCACACCATAATTTCTAAAATTCTCATGGATATGCACCTTCTTATACATAATTTCCAAAATTCTCATGGATATGCACCTCCTTATGCTCCACCTCCTAGAAGAAATCTTGAGGAAACATTGCATGCATTCATTGAAAAGCAAGAGACAATCAATACTCAACTTGCTCAAAACATGACAGATTTTAAAGATACTCTTGCAAAATTCACATTTGCTCTTAGTTTTCAAGAGAAAGGTAATTTTCCATCTCAACCACAACAAAATCTCAAGGGACAATACAATGCAAATGCAAGTAGTCCTGGAAGTCAACACATGGATCAAGTCAAATCAGTCATCACTCTTTATAGTGGTAAGGTTATTCAAAAACCAATTCTTGAACCTTGTGAGAAAGATGATGAGTCAATCTCTAAGGGTAAGGAAGGGGTTGAATCTGAACATTGTAAAGAACAGACTGACTTCCCACCAACACTTTTATTTCCTCATGCCATGACCACTCAGGAAGAAATCGAGGATGAAAAAGGCACCAAAAAGGTTGATACGGATCTTTTATCAAAAGTGACAACAGATTCGACACCCAACATTACACTAATCGATGATTACTTTCTCTTAGTCCAATGCCTTAGTATGATAAAAATATCAATTTTCTTGCTTTAGGAGATTTGCTAACTTATTAGAGTACCCAAGACAAAGAAAAATTTTTGAACGAAGTGAAGAACTTTTATTGTGATGACCCTAACTTATTTAAATATTATCCTAATCAAATATTTCAAAGATTCATTCCTGACAATGAGGTAAGTAGTGTCATTAAACTTTGTCATTCTGAAGCATGTGGAAGCCATTTCTCATAAAACAAGATAGCTACAAAAATCTTTCAAAGTGGATTTTATTGGCCCACCATGTTCAAAGACTCACATGCATTCTGCAAGTCTTGTAAAAATTGTCAAAAGTTGGGATCAATTTTAAAACGTCACATGATGCCTTTAAATCCTATTCTTGTCATTGAGATCTTTGACTGTTGGGGTATAGATTTCATGGGTCCATTCCCTCCATCATTTGGTTTCTTATACATATTAGTCGCAGTAGATTATGTTTCAAAATGGATAAAGGCAATTCCAAGTCGAAACAATGATAAAGTTTTTGAAAGAAAATATTTTGAGTCAATTTGGAGTCCCTCGAGCCATAATAAGCGATGGTATAACACATTTCTGCAACAAGCCATTTGAGTCTTTAATGAAGAAATATGGAATCACACACAAAGTTGTCATCCCTTATCACCCTCAAACAAGTGGACAAGTAGAGCTTGCTAATAGGGAGATCAAACATATTTTGGAGAAAACAGTGAACCCTAATAGGAAAGACTGGTTTTTCAGACTTAATGATGCACTTTGGGCTTATCGAACTGCTTATAAAACATCATTAGGTATGTCACCTTATAGACTAGTCTATGGAAAACCTTGTTACTTGCCTGTGGAACTTGAACGTAAAGCTTATTGGGCTATTAAAGCTTTCAATTCAAATCTGGATGATGCTAGTCAACTGCGAAAATTACAAATAAATGAGCTTGAGGAAATAAGAAATGATGCATATGAAAATTCAAGAATTCAAAAGGCAAGAATCAAAGAGTTTCATGACAAGAAACTACTAAGAAAAACATTCAATGTTGGTCAAAAAGTCTTGCTTTATAATTCTCGACTGCATTTATTTCCTAAAAAATTAAGATCAAGATGGAGCGGTCCTTTTATTGTGAAACATGTGTATCCATATTGGGCCTACGATATCGAGAATCCAAATAATGGTAATGTTTTTAAGGTAAATAAACATCGTCTGAAAGTTTGCTTTGATAATTTTTCAGTTGAACATGACTCTATTGAATTGACGATCCTGTATATAAAGATTGATTTTTTTTCTCATATTATTTTTGTGTTTCTTTTTGAGTGATTTTTGCTAGTTTCTCTCACCCCGGTCAAATGGCGGACAACGGTACTCCGTGACTTAAGTCGGTTCTTTCAGTTTCCCATAATAACTGATATATGTGTATATATTTATGCAATTCTTTGAATCTCTCTTCCAATTCTCATTTGATAATGGACACTAATCTTGAAAAATTGAAAAAGTGTTTTCCCGCTTTGCCTCAGAATGCGATTACAAAAATTTACCATGCTAGATGTGCAAGATTGAGATTGTTAATAAATCATGGAATTCCTAAAGATATTCGCTGGTTGATTGAAGCAAAGGTCCGATTATCAGGTGAGTCATCTAACTCCTTCATTTCACACATGCCTGGAACAGGTAAAAGCACTTTTGCAAAGAAACGTCGTGCAAAACGACTAAAAGTCTGTCATCAATGTGCTAGATGGACTTGTAATATACAATGTCGTTCTTTAGGAATGATATCTATAAACCGTAAAGATAAAATACAATTCATTAAGGATGGCCTGAGTAAGGAATCTTTAGATAATCTTCTATTGACTCTTGAGACGCATCCTAGTGGAGATGTGCATCGTGTAATTCATGATTTATGGCCTCTATTTCATAAAGAACATGATCAACTTAGTCTTGGGAATCTGACTAAAAAAGACCCTGTTTGCCAGTTTTTAAGAAAACTGGATGGGAAGCCTATCCCCGACCCATAGAGAGCGTTTAAGCCGTTCTTGAACGTAAAACCAAGGGAAGATGTGAGCCACAATCACAACTACCTGTACATACACATGCTTTTTCAAAAGTAAATAAATAAACAAATAAAGAGAGAGAGAGAGAGAGAGTGTGTGAGACTCCAGCTGGCCTACATATAGGTGTTATGATTGCCTTTTTAATTTCTCATCTATAAAACCCTCTCTTCCTTCCTTTTTCATCTATAAAACCCTCTTTTCCTTCCTTTCATTTCTACTCAACCCATACATTCAACAAATACAGAAGTGTGTAGAAATGGCAAGTTCCTCAAGTCATTAAATAAGAAATATTTGTGTTTTTGGTGGATCTAGTCCTGGGAAAGAAAAGGAGTTTTTAGAATCAGCAAATCATCTTGGTCAAGTGCTAGCTGAGAAAAAGATTCATTTAGTGTATGGGGGACGCAGTCTTGGGTTAATGGGAGGTGTGTCAATAGCTGCATTTTTAGGAGGTAGTCAAGTTTTGGGGGTCGTCCCCGAAGCTTTGGCACAAGGGGACATCATTGGAAAAACAATTGGAGAGGAACTACAGGTCTCCACAATGTCTGCTCGAATGAATGCAATGTTTAACCATGCTGATGCCTTCATTGCCTTACCAGGTGGTCTAGGCACATTAGAAGAGATCTTTCATATTTCCTCTTAGGCCCAACTGCATATTCATCATAAACCCATAGGTTTGTTAAATGTTAATGGTTATTATGATAAGTTGTTGTCTTTTCTTGATCATGCTGTGGAACAAGAATTTCTAACATTTTCTGCACGACAAATCATAATCTCTGCTGCTACTACTGAACAATTAATTGACCAACTACAATCCTTCATTCCTGTAATTGATCCTTCCATGAGTCGCATAAATTGGTCAACTAAAGAAAGCCGTAAAAAGCTTAGATTGGATTTGAGCCTTCATTTGTGAATCTTTGTGTCTTTTGGTTTTATTATTGTATTTTGTTGTTACTTATATTTGTTTCAGTGTGTTTCAGGTTTGTCACTGTTCGTTATTTCAGGTGATATCTTCTATACTCTATCTTTTTACCTTTAAACATTGAGGACAATGTCTTGTTTTAGTTGGGGGGAGAGGGTAGTAGCTAAAAAAAAAAAACTGTGTTTTCTATTTCATAAAGCATGTGCAAAATTGTTGTTACTATAATGGCAGAGTAAGGAGAACTTTTATGACTCTTGAGACGCATCTTAGTAACTATTCTTAACAAGGTCTATTATAATACTTCATGAAATATTCAGATTTACAAACTCTCGCATTGTTATCACTTAATTCTGCTCATATACTTATTTAACATGTATTTTTAAACCTTAATTTACACACACACACTTTAACATATGATTGTGGGTTGCATATTGGATTATTACATTATTTATGTTCTTTTGTTAAAGGTAACAACTAAGGAAAAGGGATTGTATATAATTAAAAAAAAAAGCAAAAAAAAGAAAAAAAAATGATAATAATAAAAATGTAGATAAGTTTGGTTTTGTAGCCTCCCTAACCTAAGCAATTAAGCCTGAAGGGGTGTTTTAACACCTAATACCCTAAAGTCAACTGACTTGGGAGCTATTGGCCCAATGCTTGTTACATGGGTTGAGGAGCAAAGCTTAAGGGAATCAAACATTGCACTATCTTCATATCAGGATCTGCGACCCGAGTTACTAAGCTCGTAGGGGTGTCTTAACACCTAATGCCCTAAGACCAACTGGTTTGGGAGTCATTAGCCGAAAGCTCGTTACATGGGTTAAAGATGCATGGTGTTTTAAGTTATATGTATATATATAAAAAAAAAAGAAAAATTTTTTTAAAAAAAAAGAAAAAAAAAGAAAAAGACAAAAATAATAATCCCAACCCAAGGAAGTTAACCTTAAACATTAGAACAAAAATTTTATTTCTTCGAAGAAAAGCCCCATAATTATGTGTTTATACATTGAGCACAAAAGAAAGGTTAATTATGTGTTGATACATTGAGCACAAAAGAAAGGTTTATGAATATCTTGTTAAGAGGTATTGAGCAGGTATATAAATTTAACGAGAGTTTGTTTATCTGGATAGATTAATGGAAGTTAAATGATGAATACCTTGCTTTGTGGAATTTGCAAATTGTTTTTCTATTTTAACGCTTTGATTACTAGGAACTAGTAATAAGCTAGTTGGAAGGTGTGATTAGTACATAAAAATGCATTTTTATCAAGGTTTTATATCATCATTTTGCACGTGAAGTATCAATAACTCCTTAACTAAAGCATGTTTTATAATAACGTATCTAATAATATAAGATACCTTTAATTTATGATAAATGTTCATTTTAAATGCAGGCCTATCACATAAATGAAAGGATTGATTGATGACTTAAAGAATTTAAATTGCAAGAGCAAAGAGATGACCAAACTTAGAAAAAAGATGCCGGTGGAGTCCATACCAGAACACTGTTCGGTAATTAGGTCATATCTAGAGCTATAGATCTCAGATTTAGGTCTACTTTATATGGCTGGAAAGGTAAGACATAGGCCTACAACTTTCATATGGAGCCCAAGATCTAAAAAGGTCATTTTCAAGTCCAAATTATAGCAACAACAAAGACGCCTGAATCTGTCCATCAAGTCCAAATTGTAGCAATAACAAAGAAGCCCGAATCTGTCTTCCCGCCCGAGCACTGTTCGGTATTTTGGCCATATCTGGAGTTCTAGAAGTCCAAATGAGCTGAATTTTTTACACAAGAAAGCTAAGAAAATTGCCTACAACTTTCATTAAAAGATAAAGCTAAAACATGGCTACAAAATTTAAGACCAGAACATTATTATTATTATTATTATTACTACTACTACTACTATTATTATTATTAATATTATTGTTGTTGTTGTTGTTGTTGTTGTTGTTATTGTTATTGTTGTTGTTATTGTTACTATTGTTGTTATTGCTGTTGTTGTTGTTTATAATTATTGTTTATAATTTGTACAAATAACCTCCCTGTGGTTTGACCCCGGTCTTGCCGAGTTATTTATTACTTCGACACTCCTGCACTTGGGAGAAGACATCAATCTTTTAGTCGTGTCATCAGTAAGACTCAATTCTACTATTTGGAAGTCCAAATCTTAGCAACAACGTAGAAGTCCAAATTTGTCCTGCAGCCTAGACATTGTTCAGTGTTTTGCCCATATCTCAAGTTCTAAAAGTCCAAATGATCTCAATTTTTTTTCTTAAAAAGTTGAGACAATTCCTAGAACTTTCATCAAATTCTGACATTATCAATAACATTTTCTTCAGAGAAGAAGATAAAGATTATCACCGAGCTAAGAGCTGACCACCCACTCAACAATTAGTCATCAAATCAATAGTTCCAAATTTTGGCCTATAAAGGGAGGTATTTTCCATACATTTATGTATCTTGGTTTTGATATAAAGATCATGCTCTTGTTGTCTCTTTATTGTAATGCTTAAGTTTTACTTATATTAATCTCTTGTTTATACTTCTCATTCCTTTTCCTTTACTTAGTTAACTTTTATGTTCTTATTTTGTTTATCTATTTTGCTTTCTTTCATTATGTCTAGCTAAGTTAATTATGTCAAGGTGAAAAGGTTACACTAATGGTGTAAGAATAAGCATAATGT